>NW_026111542.1:413229-519064 GCF_024679095.1 Eriocheir sinensis | reverse complement strand
GTGAGTCGCTGTTGTTAAGTGACTGCCTTAAGATGCTGTACATTTCAAGATCGGCATCGAGTGATTGCCCCGGAGGCTTGTAAGTGACAGAGATATTTTTATTGACTCTTGCTATGTTTACTCGCACGCACAAATGTTCAACGTTACTGTTTCTTGGTGTTTTGTCAGTGGGTTGCAAATAGCTTTTGACATAAAGGGCGACGCCACCGCCTCTACGGTTTACACGATCGTTGTTAAAGAGTCTGTAGCCATCTATGTTGTATTCGGGACTTAAATCAATATTTGTGGTGTCGATAAATGTTTCCGTTATAGCAATTACGTCAAAGTTTTCTGTCAGAGCAAGACATCGCAGTTCATCAAACTTGTTTCTTAGGCTGCGCGCATTGAAACTAAGGACTCTTAGGTTATCTTTAGGCTTGGTAATAGAGGTGGTGGTACTGGCGGGTTCAATGTTACGAGTTTGTTGCGGTGTATGGTATCTATTTAAACGGGTGGAATGGAAGGACGTGGCTGAGAGTCGTTTTTTGTTCGGACGTTACGTACGGCGTCGTTGAGGAGCCTTCCGAATCTGGCTGCCCCGATGGGGGACAGGTGTATGCCGTCCCTTTGGAAAAGTTTACTCTGGCCGTAGAAACGGTCCGAGGCGTTAAAGAGCACGATGTCAAGCTCTCCGCAGAGAGTCTGTAGGCGGTTGTTGAGGCTGAAGGCCTTACTGTAGAAGTCGCTCTTATCCCACGTCCGTGGTAGAATTCCTGAAATTAAAATATTTGGGGATTTAGACTTATACTGCTGGATGAGCCTACGGTACTTGTCCAGCAGTTCCTCAGACCGGGTCGTGGTGACGTCGTTTGTACTTGTGTGGAGAACAAAGAGTGAGTCATTAGAGGCCTCAGCGGAGACCTCGTCCAGGGCAGCTGTGATGTCGTCAACACCAGCTCCAAGATAACAGTAGTTACGCCTACGACGGGGGACTCTGCCACCAAATTCAACCACCTGGTGGCGAATCATAGAATCACCGACCAAGAAGGTGCTCTGTTCCTCGTCCTCCTCCTCCAGTATGGCAAATCTGTTGTAGCAATGAGTAGAATAAATGGCTCTAGGGGCGGGTCTGGCTCCTCCTCTCACGGGGTGAAGCCTTCGGCGTCAGCTCTACCGGTCCCCTGTGACATGTCTTCTTCGGAAGGTGGCTGGGCATCGACAGCAGGTGCGGAGGGTCATGAGGCATCACTTGCAGCAGGGGCGACGATGTTGGCCTGGATAAACTCCTGCAAGGTTTCAACAGTACTTGTTAGTTCGGTGATCTTCTTCTCGCCAGCGGTCAGCCTTTCGTCCTGTTGAAGGAGTCTCGTTTCCATCTGCTGTGTCAACAGGCAGATCTTGCAGACGGTCGATCGTCCTGAGAAGAAATGACCAGAGAAGTTTCCTGTGCAAGTCGAGCATTTCTTTAGCGCTATCTTGGTAAGGAGGATAGAGCAAGTGAGTAGTTTTTATATATTGATTTGCTTTTCTTTTTCTTTTTCGTCTGGCAGATGGACGCGCGTGAATAAGAGAGAATAAGTGTGTGTGTGTGTGTGTGTGTGAGAGAGAGAGAGAGAGAGAGAGACTCATAGATACATACATATGCACACGCAATACGGTATGTGTTGGGGGGGGGAAGAGTAGGGGAGTAGATATAATATCGACTGATTAAATAATTACATAAGCATTATACCTGTTAAAATGGTATCTCTCTCTCTCTCTCTCTCTCTCTCTCTCTCTCTCTCTCTCTCTCTCTCTCTCTCTCTCTCTCTCTCTCTCTCTCTCTCTCTCTCTCTCTCTCTCTCTCTCTCTCTCTCTCTCTCTCTCTCTCTCTCTCTCTCTCTCTCTCTCTCTCTCTCTCTCTCTCTCTCTCTCTCTCTCTCTCTCTCCATGTTTATATACGTAAACTGATGTGCACTCCAGCATCTCGTTTTCATGTAAACCTGTTTTTGTATGTGTACATTATTAAAGTAATATTTAGTACTCACTCACACCCACCCACGCACACCCACCACCCCACCCACCCACCACCTACACCCATAACCCACACCCACCCATAACCCACACCCATCCACCCACACCAACACCTACCCACCACACCTACACCCACACACCAACTCACCCACACCCATACCCACCCACACCCACAACCACCCACACCCACACCCACCCACCCACACCCATATCCCACCCACCCACCCACACCCATAGCCACCCACCCCACCCACCCACCCACCCATAGCTCACCCACACACCACACCCCCAACCATAACCCACACACACCAACACCCACACCCCAAACCTACACCAACCAACACCCACCCACACCCACACCCATCCGCCCACATCCACACCCCACCCACCCACCCACAATCACACCCATAACCCGCACCCACCCACCCACACCTATAGCTCACCCACACCTATACCCACACCCACACCCCACACCCATAACCACACCCCACCCACACACCCATAACCCACACCCCACACCCACACCCACCCACACCCACCCACACCCATAACCCACCCACACACCCACACCCCATAACCCACACCCACCCACCTCCCCCTCCCCCCACACATACATACATACATACATACATATATATATATATATATATATATATATATATCTATATATATATATATATATATATATATATATATATATATATATATATATATATATATATATATATATATATATATATATACATACATACATACATACACACATACATACATACATACACAGTAAGAGAGAGAATGAATGAATGCGGTGCTACGCTCCCCGAGGCCACGCCTGTCCGCTTTGCTGCATGGTGACGGAAGTGTGTTCACACTATCCAACACTGACAGGCTCCGGGCCGGGCCGTACCGGCGCGGACCTGCAAAATATTCTCTCCGACAATCCCGACCGGCAAGTGGTTGTGACGGTCCGCGCCGGAGACGTGCAGGTCCGTAGCGGTGTGAACACAACACTGGGTTTCCCACTGAAGAATATTTTGTCGTCCGGAACGGTGCGGTACGGACCGGTCATTTTACGTATGGTGTGAATCAGCCTTTGCCGACCCGAGATGACCCACAAACTACTTCAGCCAATTCTTTTTTCTTTTTTTTTGTCTTCTTTTCCTTCTCTTTTCCAACTTCTGTTTCTTTTGCTTTATTATTTCACCTTACTCCTTCCTTTAAACAACTTCTCTTATCTAATCTTTCATCAATCCATTTACTTTTTTTTTTACTTTTCTCTTTTTTTCAACTTTTTCTTCATCGTTTAACTTTCTCTTTTCACCCATTTTCTTCACTTTACTGTTTCTTCAACTTCACTTTTCTTCTGTCAATCAACTTATCTAACGTTTTCTCAACACATTTATTTTTTGTCCTCATTTTCTTTATATTTTATACTTTTTAAGTTTCTCTACTATGTATTTTTCCTTCTTTTCCTACCCGACTGTGCTCATCCTGAACAGCCTCGCTTCTCTTCCTTCGGATACTTCATCAACTGTTTCCTCATCGCATTACTTTTTTCCGCTACGCTTTGTTTTTTTCCTTTTTTTTATTTAACCAGTTTTTCCACAACGAGACAATTCGTTCATTAACTTTTTTCTCCTAACTGTTCTTCCTATTTTTAGTCCCTCCTTTCCCTCATCTTCATTTAATTAACGTTTTGTCTGATGGTTAAACCTCCTAACTTTTCCCCTGAGCTCTTTTCATTAGAGTTTCTACCATATCATTTGGTCGTCGTCATTACATATTAACCTTCCCGCGCCTTCCTTACCATAATCATTTAATTCAATCCTTCGTATTGAGCATCATAAAGTACGGATTAAAGATATGGGGATATAGTGCTGCATGCCATATCCAGCAGGTGCAAAAAACACCAGCCAAAGTTGCGCTTGGTGCAATAAATTTGACCATGCAACACCATATATAGGGGAGCTAAAGTGGCTGAAGATATGTGATATGTACAAGTACGAGTCTGGAATCACTGTGAATAATGTAATGAGTTAAAGATTGCCGGGTTGGTTGTTCTCGCTCCCTAAGGTGAGTGAGACTCGCGATGTCAACACAAGACATCAACACCAACTACTTGTTCCCAAAACTAGAACTTGTATAGGAGACAGGTCTCTACTGGTAGCTGGACCTAAACAGCCTACCTGATCACGTGAAGGACACCAAATATGTCTATTTTCAAAAGTGAGTTGAAAAAACTATCTTTTTTAGTTTTAACGAACAGACTTTCTCCAAGTCGTGACTACACTCATGTATATGATATTTTTGTTTTATTATACATTTTATGACAACATTCTTGTATATGGCTATTATATTATCTTACGACAACGTGTACGCACATTCCTATTTTATTAGTATTATATCATTTTATTCTTGTTTACGGAAAACCTTATGTCTTATATTTTCAAGATCTAGGTTTTATATTGCATCGTTTACTATTATCTTATTTCCTATTTTATCTGTATATCTTAACTTGATATAAGGTCCTAGTATAGAAACCCCAGTATGTTATTTCGCTCTGTACTAGGACGTTTTCGTCACAATGTATGCCAGTAATAACCAGGGCAGTAGCAAGAAGTAGTGAGCCCCCCCAATAAAAGAAAATATATATGTGGGGCCCCATACAGACAACCGAGTTTTACATTTTTTTCAGTAATAGTAAGGAGTACAGCTATTAAAAAAAACAATGAATGATGATGTTATATATTTAAGTGGTGCTGAGCCGGGCACAACGTGGGGCACGACTGATAAGCAGGCCTATCAGAGTACAAAATAATGTTTCTCTTAACAAAGTATGATGATTTAAATGCAAAACGATCATTAAAGGCTTTTTTCGAGCTTTGTGGTTTGCAAACTTATTAACCAAAGCATCAAAATCACGAGATCTAGCAACATCATGTTCAATGAAGATGATTCCTAGAGCAGAGAGCCTCTCATCTGACATTGTTGACCGCAAAATATTTTTTTTTATTATTTTCTTTCTATTAAAGCTTCTCTCTGCACTTGCAACAGTAACTGGAGTTGTTAACATAGCTCTCAACACAATTCCAGTGTTTGGGTATATTTCCTGAAGATTATTACTACAAATATATGTTAAGAAATCTTTAGCAGTAGCAAGAGTTTTTTTCTCTACTGACAACAGCAATGAAATGTCTCAACTCCATTTCCAGTTCAGGTGCATCAATGTCTCCCATTATTTCCTCATATTTCTTGCATCGAATGTGAAGCTTGTTTTCGTCAATACACTGCTTGAATTGCTTCGTATTGTACAAAAAGCCAAACAGGTTATGCCACTCCATAAGCTGACTAATTCCCGAGTTGACGGATGATATAACCTGATCTACTACAACAAAGAAGAACTGACCTTTTTTTTGTCCTCAGATAAGATACTTTCATTGCGACACATAGTCAAACATGCTTTTTTTTTCTTCGTGTACGCGTCTGCGGAAATACTTTGGCTACATTCACCTGCTCAGCTATTTCCGATGCATTAAGATTTTTAATTTTTTTTACAACAAAGGAGGCAGCTCAAGGGCACAAAAAAAAGAAATAATAATAAAAAAAAGCCCGCTACTCGCTGCTCCTAAAAAAGAATCATAAGAGGTGGCCGAAAGAGTTCAAGTCGTAGGCAGGAGGAAATACAGATGAAGGAAGATTGTTCCAGAGTTTACCAGCGTGAGGGATGAAAGAGTGAAGATGCTGGTTAACTCTTGCATAATGGGTTTGGACAGTATAGGGATGAGCATGAGTAGAAAGTCGTGTGCAGCGGGGCCGCGGGAGGGGGGGAGGCATGCAGTTAGCAAGTTCAGAAGAGCAGTCAGCGTGGAATTATCGATAGAAGATAAAAAGAGGCAACATCGCGACGGAATTCAAGAGGTAGAAGACTATCAGTAGGAGGAGGAGAGCTGATGAGACGAAGAGCCTTAGACTCCACTCTGTCCAGAAGAGCTGTGTGAATGGAGCCCCCACACGTGAGATGCATACTCCATACGAGGGCGGACAAGGCCCCTGTATATGGATATTACCTGCGCGGGGGAGAAGAACTGGCGGAGACGACACAAAACGCCCAACCTCGAGGAAGCTGATTTACCGAGAGAGGAGATGTGAAGTTTCCAGTTGAGATTTTGAGTTAAGGATAGACCGAGGATGTTTAGTGTTGAAGATGGTGATAGCGAAGAATAGGGGATAGGTGTTTGGAAGTTTGTGTCGAGTTGATAGGTGGAGAAATTGAGTTTTTGAGGCATTGAAGGACACAAGGTTCCTTCTGCCCCAATCGGAAATGATAGCAAGGTCTGAGATTAAGCGTTCTGCAGCCTCCAGTCTGGAGTCGTGTACTTCCTGTTGTGATGGGCTTCTATTGAAAGAAGTTGAATAATGCAGAGTGGAGTCGTAGCCGTATGAGTGTACGGGACAGTTTGTTATGGAAAAAAGATCATTGATGAATAACACGAAAAGAGTGGGTGATTGGACAGAGCCCTGTGGAACACCACTGTTGATAGGTTTAGGGGAAGAACAGTGGCCGTCTACCACCGCAGAGATGGAACGACCGGAAAGGAAACTGGAGATAAAGGACAGAGAGAGGGATAGAATCCAAAAGAGGGCAATTTAGAAAGCAAAGACTTGTGCCAGACTTTATCGAAGGCTTTCGATATGTCTAGCGCAAAAGAGAAAGTTTCACCGAAACGGCTAAGAAAGGATGACCAAGAGTCAGTTAAGAGAGCAAGAAGATCGCCAGTAGAACGCCCCTTGCGGAACCCATACTGGCGATCAGATAGAAGGTTAGAAGTGGAAAGGTGCTTTTGAATCTTCCGATTAAGGATTGATTCAAAAGCTTTAGATAGACAGGAAAGTAAAGCTATAGGGCGGTAGTTTGAGGGATTGGAACGGTCACCCTTCTTTGGCACAGGCTGTACAAAGGCATACTTCCAGCAGGAAGGAAAGGTAGATGTTGATAGGCAGAGACGAAAGAGATTGACCAGGCAGGGTGTCAGCAAGGAAGCACAGTTTTAAGGACATTAGGAGGCACTCCATCAGGTCCATAAGCCTTCTGAGAGTTGAGGCTAGAGGGCATAGAAAACATCATTTGGAAGAATCTTAATAACAGGCATAAAGGAGTCAGAGGGGGGATGAGTAGGAGGTATATGCCCAGAATCGTCCAAGGTGGAGTTCTTACAGAAAGTTTGAGCGAAGAGTTCAGCCTTAGAGACAGATGAGACGGCAGTGCTGACGTCAGAGTTAATGAGAGGAGGGAAAGAGGAAGAAGTGATATTGGAGGAGATATTTTGGCTAGATGCCAGAAGTCACGGGAAGAATTAGAAGAAGTAAGGTGTTGACATTTTCTATTGATAAAAGAAGTTTTGGTAAGTCGGAAAATAGATTTGGCACGATTCCGGGCTGAAATGTAAAGGTCATAGTTAGCGGGAGTTCGAAGGCTCTGGAACCCTTTGTGAGCTGCCTCTCTATCTTTAATAGCACGAGAACAAGCATGATTAAACCAAGGCTCTTTAGCATGAGGAGTAGAAAAAGAACGTGGAATGTATGCCTCCATTCCAGAGACAATCACTTCTGAGATGCGTTGGGCACACAGAGAGGGGTCTCTCTCCTGGAAGCAGTAATCATTCCACGGGAAATCGGAAAAGTACATCCTCAGGTCGTCCCACCGAGCTGAAGCAAAATGCCAGAAGCATCGCCTCTTCGGTGGGTCCAGAGGATGTACAGGAGCGATAGGACAGGAAACAGAAATACGGTTATGATCGGAGGAGCCCAACGGAGAGAACAGTTTGACAGAGTAAGCAGAAGGATTAGAGGTAAGGAAGAGGTCTAGAATGTTGGGCCTGTATCCAAGACGGTCGGGAATACGTGTAGGGTGCTGAACCAACTGCTCTTGGTCGTTGAGGAGAGCAAAGTTGTAGGCTTGTTCACCAGGCTGGTCAGTGAAAGAGGATGAAAGCCAAAGCTGGTGGTGAACATTGAAATCTCACAAGATGGGGGTTTCATCGAAGGGAGAGTGAGACAAGATGTGCTCCACTTTAGAATTCAAATAGTCAAAGAATTTTACATAGTTAGTAGAGTTAGGTGAGAGATAAACAGCAGATATGTATTTAGTAATAGAATGACAATGAAGTCTTAGCCAGATGGTGGAAAATTCAGAAGAGTCAAGGTCGTGGGCACGAGAGCAAGTGATGTCGTTGCACACGTAGGCGCAACATCCAGCTTTGAATTGAATTTTAGGATAGAGATAGTAGGAGGGAACAGAGTAGAGGTTGCTGTCAGTAGCCTCAGCCACCTGTGTTTCTGTAAGGAAGAGAAGATGAGGTTTAGAGGAGGAAAGATGGTGTTCCACAGAATGAAAATTAGAACGAAGACCGTGAATGTTGCAGAAATTGATAAGGAGGAGGTTCGAGGATTTATCAGGACACCTCTCGGGTCGGCAGCCAGAAGAGGAGTCCTTCCTGGGGGTATTTATGGTCCCCCCCCACAGGCGGCAGCTGTATTATACCCTGTATTGCGATACTGTTCAAAGAATGCCATAGTAGTAGTCACCCCTGCCTGCAACACACCAATTGTTATGTCTGATGACTGAATAAGCTTGCTGGTCTTATTGATATGAAATAAAATGTCATACCATAAGCAAACTGCTGATAGAAATGGCCATTAGCTCAATATGTCCATGAGTGCACCTGCTCCTGTGGCCACGCCATCTTTTTTCTCGAGAGCATATTCTCTCAGCACTGATAAGGCATTGTTAATTTCCTTCATATGATATCGGAGTGGTTTAACAGCTTCAATTCGTGACTCCCACCTGTTACCTGATGGACCTTTAACTGTAATAGGCAAACATTCTTCAAGAATAGCCCATCGAGATGTAGATGAGCTAAATATCACATACATTCTGTTCATGATGCCCAAAAATTCAATGGCATAATTTGAGGATTTCGCTGCATCTACAATCACCAAATTCTAGTTATGAGCCACGCAGTACATACAAAGCACGTTGATTCGGTTCTAATGTACGTGCTTGTACTCCTTTATTCTTTCCACTCATGTTAGCACCATGATCGTAAGCTTGTCCTCTCATATCAGATATATCTATCCCAACCCCATTCACCTTGTCAAGGAATGAGTTCAGTAAACCGTCACCAGTTGTATCATGCACATTCAAGAAACCAAAAAGGCCTCACGAATTTTAATCTCTCTCTCTCTCTCTCTCTCTCTCTCTCTCTCTCTCTCTCTCTCTCTCTCTCTCTCTCTCTCTCTCTCTCTCTCTCTCTCTCTCTCTCTCTCTCTCTCTCTCTCTCTCTCTCTCTCTCTCAGGCAAAGGCAAAGCCTCCAAGAGAATTTGCACAAAATTTCAGCTTGGTCGGATAAATGGGAGATGCCCTTTAACGTAGACAAGTGCCAGGTCCTTCAAGTAGGAACAAAAAATAAGAAGTTCGATTACGAAATGCGCGGCGTTAAACTCATAGGAGCTCAATGAGTTAAGGACCTGGGGGTCAAAATCGCGTCAAACCTCAAATTCTCACAGCAATGCATCGATGCAGCAAATAAAGCAAACAGAATGTTGGGCTTCATTAAAAGAAACTTCTTATTCAAGAATAAAGATGTAATACTTCCGCTCTACAATAGTTTAGTCAGACCCCACTTGGAATATGCGGTACAGTTTGGTCTCCCCACCATGCAAAGGACATTGCTAAGCTAGAAGGTGTTCAGCGTCGAGCAAAAAAAAAATGATCCCTTCCTTGCGCAACAAATCCTACGAAGAAAGACTTTCCACCCTTAACATGTTCTCTCTTGAGAAACGTCGCCTCCGAGGAAAACTGATCGAATGTTTTAAAATACTTAATGGTTTCACGAATGTAGACAGATCAACATTGTTTATGATCGATGACACTTTGCGAACGAGGAACAATGGCATAAAACTCAAATGTAGACAAGTAAATTCAGACTGCACCAAATTTTTCTTCACCAACGTTGTAGTGCGAGAATGGAATAAGCTCCCACCATCAGTGGTCCAGTGTAACACGATTGACTCCTTCAAAAACAAGCTCAACCGTCACTTCCTTGAGATTAATATTAACTAGAGTAGAAAAGCAACGTTTTGGAGCCATCTGATTAATGTAAAATCACTTAGGTTTAAGGATAGACCACCTAGTCTGGACCATGGGGTCTGTGTGGTCTGATTTTCTATGTAATTCTGTGTAATTCTCTCTCTCTCTCTCTCTCTCTCTCTCTCTCTCTCTCTCTCTCTCTCTCTCTCTCTCTCTCTCTCTCTCTCTCTCTCTCTCTCTCTCTCTCTCTCTCTCTCTCTCTCTCTCTCTCTCTCTCTCTCTCTCTCTCTCTCTCCGTCACCTCCCCCCCCCCCCTCCAAAATGCATGGCTCTCAATGAAGACGATTAAACAGTTCCAAAGTTGCTGTTGTGTTTGCAAAGGTAACGATCCCCCTCTCGGCCTTCGGGAATAATTGATGTGAGTCGAAAGCGCCTGAAAACACCCACGTTAGAGCACTGGGGTCCGTCTGCAGGAGCCACCAACTACACGGTCAAGTCTCTGACATCCCCGGTGGCACCTGGCAGACCTGTGTGTCGCTGCGCAGGTGATTTTAATCATCGAAAAAGAACTCGTGTCTCCGCATTGTTCTTTTCTTATTTCTAAGCAGGAGCGTGTGGCCGGCAGGCAGGCACGCATGACACACACACACACGGCCCGGTAGCTCAGTTGATAGAAAGTCGGCCTTACAACCAGAAGGACCGGGGTTCGATTCCCCAGCCGGGTGAAGATAAATTGGGTTAATCTTCTTTCACGTGTAGCCCCTGTTCACCTAGCAGTGAGTAGGTACGCGACGTCAGGCAAGGAGTTGTGACCTCGTTGTCGCGGTGTGTTGTGTATGAGTGGTCTCAGCCCTACCCAAAGATCGGTACTACGAGCTCTGTGCTCCTCCGTAGGGAAACGGCTGGCTGTCTCGAGCATAGCTGGGCGTTATCGCGATAAGTTATCGCTGATAACAAAATCGGGTTATCGGCCATCCGCTACTTATTTAAATATAATTATATCGGTATCATCGTTACTTTTGTAACCAAACTAGCGATAATCACTACTTTTTTCCGCCTCAGAAAAAAAAACGTCTCCTCCCTACTGCGCATGCGTGGCCGGGCGCCCGGTGTTGTATGAAAAAACTTCGGGGTATGAAATATCTTCGTGTGAAGAGATTTCATACTTAGATCATCAACATTAAAAAAACTAAGTTATGTTTTATATTAGACTCAAAAGTCAATATATCAAAGAGAAAAATCATTTAACTTTGCCCCCAAAATGATTATTCACTGCCTCAAATTTGATATTCCGTATTCGTTTGTGAGCATGCCATGGTATTGAATGCACCCGGTGTTGTGTTATTTGGTGTCCCATCGTCAAAAGCTGGCGCTTTTGTTTACAAACACTGGTCTTTCGTGAACTGCGCATGTTCAGACCAGTAAGTGAAACCCTGTACAGTCTCACAAAGCTTTTTAACACATTAAGAGTTGCTGGAAGGCTGAATCAGACATACAGTACCACCATCCTCGCTGTTTCTAGAACGACACTCGGTACATATAAATACAACTCGTACAGAGTGTCGTTCTAGAAACAGCGGGGATATGGTGGTATTACTATGTCTGATTCAGCCTTCCAGCAACTCTTAATTACGGTTAAAAGCTTTGTGAGACTGTACAAATCTACGCTGCTGGTCTGAGCATGCGCAGTTCTGAAGACCAGTGTTTGTTGACGGTGGGGACGCCAAATAACACACCACCGGCTCAGGCGTTTCTAGTATTACCGTCCATAGGTACGTGTCAACGTGTGGTTTTCGGGTTTTGTAAGTTTTCTAAAATACAGATAATGAAAATTTGAATTCATCTATGTTTTTCTATTTGAAATATGAATATAGTATCGTTTTCACCTATCGGACTTATCGCTAGCTAGTATCAGAATTGTGGATTTATATCGGGTATCGGTTATCGGTTATTGGCTATATTTGTGTCTCCAGTTAACGAATATCGGTTATCACCGATAAGGTTTTTCATTATCAGTTATCGGTTATCGGGAATAAGGTTTTCTGTTATAGTGCCCAGCTATGGTCTCGAGAGAGACCCGCAGCAGACCAAGAGGTGAATTACACACACACACACACACACACACACACACACACACACACACACACACCTCCACCACATTCCAAAGTCTGTCCTTCAATACTTTCATTTTCTATGGGAATTCTGCGTGCTAGAAGGGCGTGTGTGGAGCATCTCAAGGTCGCAGTGCGGGGAGGGATGAATGTGTGCCTCTGAGCGGTGCGGCGGGCAGCGCGGTGTGTGTGTGTGTGTGTGTACGGTCACTCGGTGTGTCCAGCCAGCCCGTCACTGAGGAATGCGAGGAATGCGGCGCGGGTGGACTTTAAACCGGGGTACGCGAGGGTCCGTGGGAACGCTTTTGAATGACGCGGCGCCGGCTATTTATAGATTTGAGGCCATTACTCGCGTGCTCTCAGGAGCGCTGCTGCCCCTGATGGTCCATGACGCAGCCTATTAGCGACATCAGCACGGCACAGGGAGTCTTCTTGCTGCTATACAGGCTAATCAGCATAGTGTAATACCCGGGCCTGTCTTCCTAGACGTATCGGTGTCTCGGTTCGCCTGTTTGAAAAGCCTCTCGTTGACGTTGCTGGGATTGTCGTGGACTGTTTCGTTATTTCGGCGTTCCTTCTCCTCCTCCTTTTCCTTCTCATCTTTCTATTTCTCATTCATCACAGTCTTCCTTATTCTGTCCTCCTCCTCCTCCTCCTCCTCCTCCTCCTCCTCCTCCTCCTCCTCATCATCATCATCATCATCATCCCCTTCCTCCGTCCACCTTCTCATTTATCTTTCTACTTCTTTTTCATATTGTCTTTCTTCTCTTCTCCCCTCCTCCTCCTCCTCCTCCTCCTCCTCTTCCTCTTCTCGTTCCTCCGTCCACCTTCTCATTTATCTTTCTACTTCTTTTTCACTCAGGAAGGCTTTACCATGACTCATCTCCTCTCTCCGAAAATAAGATGACTCAAAAGGAATATAGCGTGACTCACCTCTTCTCTGCAAGCATTATATGACTCAGAAAGACTTGTGTGACACACCTTCCCTGCATACACAAGCCGACTCAGGAGGGACCTCGTGTGACTCACCTCTCTGCATGCTTGAAGTAATGACTTAACCCCGTAGACTAAAGGAGAATGCATGCATATTTGTGAGTCATTGAAATATAGACTTTGGGAGAATTTGAGTCAGTGAAGGAAGGAAGGAATGGAGAGGGGGAGGAGGAAAGGGATGAGTCATGAGTCAGTTGTATAAGGTGGATGATGAGAGAGAGAGAGAGAGAGAGAGAGAGAGAGAGAGAGAGAGAGAGAGAGAGAGAGAGAGAGAGAGAGAGAGAGATGCCTTTAGCGTAGTGTATTAGCCCTAGTAAGGAGGAGGAGGAGGAGGAGGATAAGAAGAGAAGAAATAAGATTAGGAGGAAGGAAAAAAAGGGCCGTGGGGGGAGTAAATAAAGAGAAAGAGAAGGAATAAGAGGATTGGGAAGAGGAGAAGGAGGAGGAGGAGGAATACATAGGAATACATAGAAAGAACAGACACCAGAAGACCTATCGGTCTATGGCGAGGGTGTCTGTTTACTACCGCTACTACTAGTAATCTACGTGTGGTAGGACAGGACAGAAAAGATGAAGGCTCCTCCCCACCCACCTCTCCCTCCGGCAACGTGCCGGCAGGAAATAGTTAGAAGAGAACACCATGTACCTTTAAGGAAGAAAGGGACATGGAAATTTTAAAGTAAATAGAGAAATAAGAGGAAATTACTACCCTTAACTTACACTACTGGTAACCTGAGCTGTGGGGGAAAATGACTTCATTATATAAGAACCTAAGAACATAGAAATACAGGGAGACTGGAAGAGGACGAGTGGCCTACACAGGACAGCCCCAGAATCCCCACTAAGACCCACGATGGGTGAGGTGTAGTTTCAGGGGCACAGGTGGAGGCTTGATCCTCGTTTTACCGGCGGTACTAGGCACGCACCAGTAACCTGTCACCTTACTGCACCCACACCTCACTCCACCTGTCATGCGGACATTAACTGTTGCTTTACTCTATTTTTGACTTTCGCTACTTGCAATCTAGGTTGTGGGGGAGAATTATATGAATATAGGTTGAGGTCGTGCTGCAATCTGTCTAAGAACATGCGAAAAAGGGTCAGTATAATCTTATATCCATGAAGTACTTATCCAAAGAAGACTTAAAGCTATTGATACTCTGTGCGCTAACTACTGACGGTGGGAGTCTATTCCAATAATCGACGACTCTGTTATTGAAAATAACTTCTGTGCACCAATGTGTTACATCGATTTCCTTTTAACTGCATACCGTTGCTGCGTGTTCTTGTGTTGGTGTCTCTCTGAAATATACTATCTGGGTTAATGTTGTCGAATCCATTAAGGATTTTGAACACTTCAATTAAGTCCCCTCTTATCCTTCGCTTTTTTAGGGAAAACATATCTAAACGCTTTAAACGCTCGTCATATGGCAAGTTTCGGAGCACAGGAATTTGTTTGGTTGCTCGTCGCTGTATCTTTTCTAGCAAAACTTGATCTTCGATATAGTTCGGTGACCAGAACTGAACGGCGTGTTCTAGGTGTGTTCTTACTAATGATAAATATAATCTCTTCATAAGTGCGGGTGATTTATAATCAAATTTTTTTGAGATTAATCCCAACATCATATTGGCTTTTTTACTCGCTGCAGAACATTGATCACTCATTTTAAGAGTGTTACTGATAATGACACCAAGATCTTTTTCGTGTTTTAATTCGCTGAGCTCATGTCCTTGAATCTGATATTTAAAGTTCGGATTTTTTTTCACCTATGTGCATTAAATAAGGAGGTGAATGAAAAAGGAGAGAAGGAGGAATAAGCAAACGAGAATGATATATATATATATATATATATATATATATATATAGAGAGAGAGAGAGAGAGAGAGAGATTTACATATATAGATTTACATAGAAAATCAGACCACACAGACCCCATGGTCCAGACTAGGTGGTCTGTCCTTAAACCTAAGTGATTTTACATTAATCAGAAGGCTCCTAAACGTTGCATTTCTACTCTAGTTGATATTAAGTTGAAGGAAGTGACGGTCGAGCTTATTTTTGAAGGAGTCAATCGTGTTACATTGGACCACTGACGGTGGAAGCTTATTCCATTCTCGCACTACAACGTTGGTGAAGAAAAATTTGGTGCAGTCTGAATTTACTTGTCTACATTTGAGTTTTACGCCGTTGTTCCTCTTGCGCAAAGTGTCATCGATCATAAACAATGTTGATCTGTCTACATTCGTGAAACCATTAAGTATTTTAAGACATTCGATCAGTTTTCCTCGGAGGCGACGTTTCTCAAGAGAGAACATATTAAGGGTAGAAAGCCTTTCTTCGTAGGATTTGTTGCGCAAGGAAGGGATCATTTTCGTTGCCCGACGCTGAACACCTAGTTTAGCAATATCCTTTGCATGGTGGGGAGACCAAAACTGTACCGCATATTCCAAGTGGGGTCTGACTAAACTATTGTAGAGCGGGAGTATTACATCTTTATTCTTGAATAAAAAGTTTCTTTTAATGAAGCCCAACATTCTGTTCGCTTTATTTGCTGCATCGATGCATTGCTGTGAGAATTTGAGGTTTGACGCGATTTTGATCCCCAAGTCCTTGACGCATTGAACGCTGTTGAGTTTAACGCCGAGCATTTCGTAATCGAACTTCTTATTCCTCGTTCCAACTTGAAGAACCTGGCACTTGCTTACGTTAAAGGGCATCTCCCATCTATCCGACCAAGCTGAAATTTTGTGCAAATCCTCAAGAGACAAAGAAAGACAAAAAGACTAGATATTAGATTCCATAGAGTACAGACGAAGGGAAGAAAGAGAGAGAGAAAGAAGGAAAGAGAGGAGAGGGAGAGGAGAAGAGGATTGTACTATGGGGCGAAAATTAGCTAAGGGGATGAGTCTGTGGTGAGGGAGAGAAAGGGAGAGAAAGGGGAGAGGGTGAAGGAAAGCGAAAGGGGAGAGGAAAGTAAGTGAAGGGAGGAAGGGGATGAGGCTAAGACAGGGAGGGGAAGGGAGAGGAAGGGAGAGGGTGACGGAAACCGAAGGGAAAGGGAAGGTAAGTGTGGGGCAGGAAGGGAGAGAGAAAGGGAAGGGAGGAAGAGGAGAAGCGGGGAGGAAGAGAAGAAGACCAGAGAGAGAGAGAGAGAGAGAGAGAGAGAGAGAGAGAGAGAGAGAGAGAGAGAGAGAGAGAGAGAGAGAACTAAAGAGCAAGGTAGGAGGTGTTATGTACAAATGATGATGATCGTGAAAGAAACAAGATTCATCGATTTTAACGGGGCACTTTAGGTCTGACGTATGTTGTTGATTTTACCTTTAGCTTTTTTGGGAGTATATAGATCTTACTACTTAGCACACATATATACATATATACATACATACATACATACATACACACATATATATA
This sequence comes from Eriocheir sinensis, assembly GCF_024679095.1. Lineage (NCBI taxonomy): Eukaryota > Metazoa > Arthropoda > Malacostraca > Decapoda > Varunidae > Eriocheir > Eriocheir sinensis. Next base: position 502,466 of record NW_026111542.1, on the reverse strand, counting down.
TATATATATATATATATATATATATATATATATATATATATATATATATATATATATATATATATATATATATATATATATATATATATATATATATATATATATATATATATATATACATAAAAGTGGATATTTTCATATATTTTTAGACCGTTTTGGGGAGATTATTTTTATTATTTTCTACCTGGCTCTCATACATACGTACATACATACATACATATACATACATACGGATGGTTGAATTCATGCACTTCTAGATATCGTTTTGGGAGTTTTTTGTATTTTGGAGAGTTTAAAAAAGTTCGTCACACACACACACACACACACACACACACACACACACACACACACACACACACACACACACACACACGCCCATCGATCACCAGCCATTCGACCAACCAACCTACAAGCCAGCATCACCTCCCCCTTCCCCCTCCTTCCCCTCCCTCCCTTTGTTAGCTTCTAAAGACCCCGTACGTAAAGTTCTCTCCCATATTCCTTCTTCCGTTCTTTCATTGTTCTCTTACCTCCATTCCTCCTATCCCTCCCTCTTCTCTTTATTTATCTAACTTTACCGTACCTTACCTAACCTAACATTACCTGAGCTAACCTAGCTTAACCCAATCTAACCTGACTCTTCCTTACCTTACCTAACCTTACCTAGCCTAACCAATCCATACCTCCCCTTATCTAATCTTACCTTACCTAAGTTAACCTAACCTTAGCTAACCTAACCTTTCCTAACCTTATCTAATCTTATCTAACCTTACCTTACCCAGCCTAACGTAGCCTAACCTAACCTCCTACATCTGTTTTTGGTGTCCCTGTTATCCTTTCTCCTTCATTTTAAGGGTGACCTCCTCCTCCTCCTCCTCGTCCCCTACACACCGACCAATATTCCGTCCCTTCCTTCACACGTCTTCCTTTCCTTTAGTGTGTGTATTTTCCTCTTCTCCCCCTTCTTCTCTCTCTCTCTCTCTCTCTCTCTCTCTCTCTCTCTCTCTCTCTCTCTCTCTCTCTCTCTCTCTCTCTCTCTCTCTCTCTCTCTCTCTCTCTCTCTCTCTCTCTCTCTCTCTCTCTAGTGACTGACAGCCAACACGTTGCAAACCTATTAAATAATTACTTTTCCTCGGTGTTTAATAATAACAGTCCTCCCACCATCACCACCAACACCAGTACTAATGTAAATCCCGAGCATGCATTGTCTAACTTTGAAATAAAACCCGATGAAGTACTTAAAGCCCTCAAATCACTTAAAACAAATAAAAGTCCTGGACCTGATAAAGTATATCCAACTCTGCTGAAAGAAACAAAGAGCGAAATACTCTCCTCCCTCACAACCGTATTCAATATGTCCTTGCGACAAGGCATTGTCCCTTCAGATTGGAAAAAGGCTAACGTGACACCGATTTTTAAGAAAGGAGACAAAAAAGTACCAGGTAATTACAGGCCCATTAGTCTAACTTCGGTTGTAGGTAAGCTACTTGAGGGCATAATTAGAGACAAAATTGTGAGTTACCTTGAAAGCCACTCATTAATTGGGGACTCACAACATGGCTTCCGAAACAAAAGATCCTGCCTATCAAATCTATTAACCTTTTATAACGACCTCTTCACTGTTTATGACGTAACCAAATCACTGGACGTAGTCTATCTTGATTTCCAGAAAGCGTTTGATAAAGTCCCGCATCATAAATTACTTTACAAATTAAAGCAAATAGGTATTGACGGTCAGGTAAACCAATGGATCGCGAATTGGTTGAGCAACAGACAACAAAGAGTAGTGATTGACGGATTTAACTCAGAGTGGGCGCCTGTCACTAGTGGCGTCCCTCAGGGCTCGGTTCTTGGCCCAGTGCTCTTCATTATTTACATCAACGACGTGGATGTTGGACTCAATAACCGCATTAGTAAATTTGCAGACGACACAAAGATTGGTAACTCGGTTCTCACTGACGAAGACAGGCAAAGCCTCCAAGAGGATTTGCACAAAATTTCAACTTGGTCGGATAGATGGGAGATGCCCTTTAACGTAGACAAGTGCCAGGTCCTTCAAGTTGGAACGAGGAATAAAAGTTTGATTACGAAATGCGCGGCGTTAAACTCAAAAGCGTTCAATGCGTCAAGGACTTGGGGGTCAAAATCGCGTCAAACCTCAAATTCTCACAGCAATGCATCGATGCAGCAAATAAAGCGAACAGAATGTTGGGCTTCATTAAAAGAAACTTTTTATTTAAGAATAAAGATGTAATACTCCCGCTCTACAACAGTTTAGTCAGACCCCACTTGGAATATGCGGTACAGTTTTGGTCTCCCCACCATGCAAAGGATATTGCTAAATTAGAAGGTGTTCAGCGTCGGGCAACGAAAATTATCCCTTCCTTGCGCAACAAATCCTACGAAGAAAGGCTTTCTACCCTTAACATGTTCTCTCTTGAGAAACGTCGCCTCCGAGGAAAACTGATCGAATGTTTTAAAATACTTAATGGTTTCACGAATGTAGACAGATCAACATTGTTTATGATCGATGACACTTTGCGCACGAGGAACAATGGCGTAAAACTCAGATGTAGACAAGTAAATTCAGACTGCACCAAATTTTTCTTCACCAACGTTGTAGTGCGAGAATGTAATAAGCTCCCATCATCAGTGGTCCAGTGTAACACGATTGACTCCTTCAAAAATAAGCTCGACCGTCACTTCCTTCAACTTAATATCAACTAGAGTAGAAATGCAACGTTTTGGAGTCTTCTGATTAATGTAAAATCACTTAGGTTTAAGGACAGACCATCAAGTCTGGACCATGGGGTCTGTGTGGTCTGATTTTCTATGTAAATCTATGTAAATCTCTCTCTCTCTCTCTCTCTCTCTCTCTCTCTCTCTCTCTCTCTCTCTCTCTCTCTCTCTCTCTCTCTCTCTCTCTCTCTCTCTCTCTCTCTCTCTCTCTCTCTTCTTCTTCATTTTCTCGTGTTTTCCCTCTTTCTAACTTTATCACTCTCTTCTTTTCACCTCAAAATATCTATCTATCTCTTTTACATCGACTTTTCTTTTTCCTCTTTTTTTCCTTCACATTTTCCTCTTTTCCTTCGCACTATCCTGTTCTTTCTATCTCAAAACATCTATATTTTATCCTCTATCTTTTCCTCTTCCTCTTTTTTCCTTCGCTTTTCCTGCATTTTTTTCCACATGTTCTACTTCATTTATTTATCTTCCTCTTTTCTCTTCCCATTTTCCTCTTTTCTCATCTTTATCACTCGTCTTTCTACCTCAAAACCACTATATTTTCTCCTTTATCTTTTCCTCTTCCTCTTTTTGCTGCACTTTTCATCTTTTTATCAATCTTAACATCTGCCTTTTTTTTTTTTTTGCTTCTTCTATTTCATTCTTTTTCCTCCTCTTTTCTCTTCACTTTCTCCTCTCTTACAATCTTCTTCACTCTTCTTTCTACCTCAAAATAATTAATCATCTTTCTCTACTGCTTCATCTTTTCTTCTTCCTCTTCTTCTTCTTCCTCTCATTTTCATTTTTCCTAGTATCTCCTCCACCCCTTTCCTTCACTTCTTTTCACCTTCACACTCGTCTCCCTCCTCCTCCTCCTCCTCCTCCTCCTCTTCCTCTTCTCCTCCTCATCCTCTTCGTTCCCAAGATTAGCTTTCGTCCAACTTCACATGCTATTCTCACGTTTCTCTCTCTCTCTCTCTCTCTCTCTCTCTCTCTCTCTCTCTCTCTCTCTCTCTCTCTCTCTCTCTCTCTCTCTCTCTCTCTCTCTCTCTCTCTCTCTCTCCCCCTCACAACCGTATTCAATCCCTCACAACCGTATTCAATATGTCCTTGCGACAAGGCATCGTCCCTTCAGATTGGAAAAAGGCTAACGTGACACCGATTTTTAAGAAAGGAGAAAAAAAGTACCAGGTAATTACAGGCTCATTAGTCTAACTTCGGTTGTAGGTAAGCTACTTGAGGGCATAATTAGAGACAAAATTGTGAGTTACCTTGAAAGCCATTCATTGATTGGGGACTCACAACATGGCTTCCGAAACAAAAGATCCTGCCTATCAAACCTATTAACCTTTTATAACGACCTCTTCACTGTTTATGACGTAACCAAATCACTGGACGTAGTCTATCTTGATTTCCAGAAAGCGTTTGATAAAGTCCCGCATCATAAATTACTTTACAAATTAAAGCAAATAGGTATTGACGGTCAAGTAAACCAATGGATCGCGAATTGGTTGAGCAACAGACAACAAAGAGTAGTGATTGACGGATTTAACTCAGAGTGGGCGCCTGTCACTTGTGGCGTCCCTCAGGGCTCGGTCCTTGGCCCAGTGCTCTTCATTATATACATCAACGACGTGGATGTTGGACTCAATAACCGCATTAGTAAATTTGCAGACGACACAAAGATTGGTAACTCGGTTCTGACTGACGAAGACAGGCAAAGCCTCCAAGAGGATTTGCACAAAATTTCAGCTTGGTCGGAGAGATGGGAGATGCCCTTTAACGTAGACAAGTGCCAGGTTCTTCAAATAGGAACGAGGAATAAGAAGTTCGAATACGAAATGCGCGGCGTTAAACTCAAAAGCGTTCAATGCGTCAAGGACTTGGGGGTCAAAATCGCGTCAAACCTCAAATTCTCACAGCAATGCATCGATGCAGCAAATAAAGCGAACAGAATGTTGGGCTTCATTAAAAGAAACTTTGTATTCAAGAATAAAGATGTAATACTCCCGCTCTACAACAGTTTAGTCAGACCCCACTTGGAATATGCGGTACAGTTTTGGTCTCCCCACCATGCAAAGGATATTGCTAAATTAGAAGGTGTTCAGCGTCGAGCAACGAAAATGATCCCTTCCTTGCGCAACAAATCCTACGAAGAAAGGCTTTCTACCCTTAACATGTTCTTTCTTGAGAAACGTCGCCTCCGAGGAAAACTGATCGAATGTTTTAAAATACTTAATGGTTTCACGAATGTAGACAGATCAACATTGTTTATGATCGATGACACTTTGCGCACGAGGAACAATGGCGTAAAACTCAGATGTAGACAAGTAAACTCAGACTGCACCAAATTTTTCTTCACCAACGTTATAGTGCGAGAATGGAATAAGCTTCCACCATCAGTGGTCCAGTGTAACACGATTGACTCCTTCAAAAATAAGCTCGACCGTCACTTCCTTCAACTTAATATCAACTAGAGTAGAAATGCAGCGTTTTGGAGTCTTCTGATTAATGTAAAATCACTTAGGTTTAAGGACAGACCACCAAGTCTGGACCATGGGGTCTGTGTGGTCTGATTTTCTATGTAAATCTCTCTCTCTCTCTCTCTCTCTCTCTCTCTCTCTCTCTCTCTCTCTCTCTCTCTCTCTCTCTCTCTCTCTCTCTCTCTCTCTCTCTCTCTCTCTCTCTCTCTCTCTCTCTCTCTCTTTATTTAAACATCAAGATATATGATAAGATAGAAGGGGCGGGGAAATTGTCTCCATGCTAAAGACGACCTCTGTCTTGAGGTCGCCGATCTTAAAGCATTGCCACTAATGTTGTGGTGTGCTTGTACTCAGGCGGATGTGACTAGGGCGGGTAGGTGCGACACCAGGCATGAGCCGCCACCTTCACCTATTGGGTGTTCATTGCACCTGGCTCTGCGGCTTCTCGGGATTTCAAGGAGGAGTTCGTTAGCCACCGCCGCTCTCGTGGTGTGCTGGTTTCTCCTCCAAGGGACCCGTAGTGCCGCCAGGTGAGGTGTATGTTGGACCTGGGCCTTGTGCAGGACTGTGATGGCACCGACCCTTCTCCGGTGCCCGAGGCTGTCGAGCATACAGCGGGGGGCGTCCTGCTGGTGATGATCTGCCGGTGCCGCCACTGGTGTCCATGTGGTCGCTCCTGCTGAGGGCTGCTGGCATCGCGGATGAGTCGCTCTGCCCTCCTCTGCACTCTGCCCAGCAGCGAGAGGTAACATTGGGCACTGCTCATCCAGGAGAGAGGGGAGTATTCCATGACGGACCTTACCTGGGCTTTGTACAGCCTCAGGAGGTCGTCTGCGTCGAGCAGGTGCCGAACGCGACGCAGGAGTGTCACCCTCAGGGAGGCTCCGCGCGCCACACACTCCAGGTGGCGATCGAAACTGAGTCTGGAGTCGACCTCCACCCCCAAGATGTTGATGGAGTCCTTGATGACCAGGGTGTCGTCCCCAAACTTCAGCCGTCCCTGCAATAGTCTGGCGTCCTTCTCCGAACGCGATATGACCATGGCCTGGGTCTTCTCGGCAGCAAACTTGACTTGCCAACGTCGTCCCCAGGCCATGATGTCACCAAGATGGCGGTTGGTGGCTTCGATCATGTTCGAGGTTTCCTCCCTGGTGTAGCTGTGGGACAGGGTGCAGTCGTCAGTGTAGGCTGAGGCGACTGGTAGGCCACGGAGCAGCTCGTCGAAGTATGCGTTCCAAAGGATCGGGCCCGGTACTGATCCTTGTGGAACGCTGGCAGTGACTGGGTAACTGCCTGACGTGCACCCGTTCACCACTACCCTCAGACTCCGGCCTTGCAGGTAGCTCGAAAATAGCTGCAGCAGTTGTCCTGTGATGCCGTGTTCGAGCTTGGCCAGGAGGCCCCTCTGCCACACAAAGTCGAATGCCCCAGTAATATCTAGGGCAACAACAAGTGAGGGCCGACCGGAGTCCAGGGCGTCATGCCAAGACTTGCTGAGAAGGAAGAGGAGGTCTGATGCCGAGCGATCTCTCCTGAACCCGTGCTGGCGAGGAGACAATATATGGTTCTCCAGGTGGCGCGTCATCTGCTCAGCAATAATCCGCTCCAGGATCTTGCTAACAACTGACAGGAGCGAGATTGGGCGGTAGTAAGTTGGGTCTGTCCTGTCCTTCTTCTTGAAAACCGGTGTGACACGAGCCTCTTTCCATTGGGTCGGCCAGGCCCCTGCGCTTAGGCACTGTCTGAATATACGTGTGAGGGGGTACGACAGCTCCCCTGTACAGTGCTTCAGCAGGAAAGGGCTGATGTCATCAGGGCCTAGGGCTTTCCTGATGTTGGTGTCTCGTAGGTGCTTGGCCACTGTGCTCTCTCTCTCTCTCTCTCTCTCTCTCTCTCTCTCTCTCTCTCTCTCTCTCTCTCTCTCTCTCTCTCTCTCTCTCTCTCTCTCTCTCTCTCTCTCTCTCTCTCTCTCTCTCTCTCTCTCTCTCTCTCTCTCTCTCTCTCTCTCTCTCTCTCTCTCTTTCCTCGCTTTCCTGGTTCTTTCTGTCTCTCTCTGTGTCTCTATATCTCTGTCTCTTTGTGTATTCTTTTCTCTCTCTGTATGTCTGTTTGTCTGTCTGTTTCTGTATCTGACTGTCTATCTTTTCTCTGTTCTTATAGTTTCTTCTTCTTAATTTTCTTGTTCTTCTTTTTCTTGTTTTCTTTCTCCTTTGTCGTCATTATCAGGAGACTTATATATCTCTATCTGTCTATCTGTTTATTGCCCGTTGTCCCTCTTTGTTCTTTCTGTCTGTCTGTTTTTTCTGTCTCTCTTTCTCTTGTTGCTGTTGATATTATAGTTTTCTTCTTTATCATCTTGTTCTTCTTATTCTTCTTTCGCTCTCTTCAGCGTCATATAACTTGTCACCTCCTCCTCCTCCTTCTTCTTCCTCTTTCTCCTTCTCGTCTTCCTTTATTATATTTTCTCTATCATCTTATTCATCTCGTTCTTCTTCCTCCTCTTTCTGTTTCAGCATCATAAGACTCGTCATCTCTTTCTCTTCCTCCTCCTTCTTCTCCTGTTCCTTCCTTCCTTTATTTCCCGTACAAAGACTTTCGTTTCTTTATTCCGACACACAAACACACACACACACACACACACACACACACACACACACACACACACACACACACACACACACACACACACACACACACACATGCACTCACACACTCACTCAGTAATTCAAGCGATGGATTCCTGCACGCCGGTCTCCCCTCACCCCTCGCTCCTTTGTTTTCCCCGTAAGTTTTCAAGCAGCACACCCTCACCCTAGGTATATAACACGACCAGGGGATATTACTGGAACAGCGATACGGCGTATAACTCACTCTCTCCTGCAGCTTTCCTTCCCTATATCTCCTTCCTCTTCTGCCAGGGGACCCAGACCAGAGACCGCTTTGATGTGTTTTCTTCTTCTCCTTCCCAAACTTGTCACACGAGACGTCTTCTTCTTCCTGCGCCAGGGTCGTATCACCCGGTTTATTCTTGATCTAGAGAAACGGCGGATACGTGGTCAAAGAGGAGAGAGAGAAAAGATGCTGCGTGAGATGGAGAGGTAAGATGGAAGGAAGCATCATGGGTTAGGGAACAGAATAAGGCTGGATATATTACGATTAAGACTAAGGAGTGGGCTTGGGCACGTCGTGTTATGGGTAGAAATGATGACAGACGGACAACCAAAGATGCTGCGTGAGATGGAGAGGTACGATGGAAGGAAGCATCATGGGTTAGGAGAACAGTATAAGGTTGGCGATGTTAAGATTAAGCTAAAAAGATGACTTACGGTGGTCGTTTCATGGGTAGAAATGATGACAGACGGACAACCAAAGATGCTGCGTGGGATGGAGTGGTAATGGAAGGAAGCGAGCGAGCGTCACGGGTTCTGAGACAGAATAAGGTTGGAGATGTTAAGATCGAGCGTAAGAAGTGGACTTGTGGAGGTCGTATTATGTGTAGAAATGATGACAGACGAATAACCGAGGATGCTGGGTAAGACGAAGAGATAGAAAAGAAGGAACAAATAAAGAAAAGGAAGAAGAACAGGAGGAAAGGAGGAGATAGAGAGAGGAAACAAGAGACAAAGACAGAGAGAAAGCAACAGAGAGAGAAAGGAAAAAAAAAAAGAAAGAAGAAGAAGTAGTAGATGAAAGTCAAGTCATAGATAATTTGCCAGGACAGAATGGAGTACACTGAGAGGCGAAAGACAGGTAGATAATGTGAGTTAGTTAAATACATATAAAACTGAATCTGTATATCTTAGCTTGGGAGTGTTAGCGTAGCAGCCACACACTATTACATTTGTTCACTATCTTAGGCAAGGGAAAGTTTAATATATATAAGACTTACTGACACTCGTATGTTTTAAGCCCCAAATATTACCTAGAGAAAAGTTAGAAATGATGTTAATCGATAGTGTTGTGTTTGGAATAGTTAATCAGTGACCCATCGAACTTTTACTCTCCTGAACTAAAGAAAGTGAGAGTATGATGTAACTAATATTATAATAAGCTTAACGCCTCATTGAAATATTGCCAAAATAGGAAAAAGTGATGACTTATATCAGTGGTGCTCAACATTATTGGGTGGCAGGGCCACATTAGATGGGCAATGTGTGATGAGGGCCTCATATTTCCTGCAATGTGAATATGCATAGTAATTAATATACGTATTCTGCAGACTAATAATACTGATTATGTTGTGTATATATTGTAACCTTCCGGAAAGAGTCGTAATCAAAACACTTTTCACATAAATTGCAGGTCATGGGAAATGGGCAATTATAAAGTACAATAAAGTGAAGACCTATATACGAGCGACACCATTTAGCTGTTGGGCAGGGAGAGGGGAAACGTGGAGCGGCTGCTGTGTGCCGGGAGGGTGGGGAACTCAATTGGGTAGGGGTCCAGGGGAGGTGGCGTGGAAGACGATGGGTATGGGGAGTGGGCTTGGAGTGGATGGGCAATGGTGGGGAAGTCCCGGAAGGGAGCGGTTGGGTAGGAGAGGGGTAGGGAGCCAGAGACCAGGACTGATTGAGAGGATGAGTGGGGGGATGAGAGGGCAGGGACATGAGCGAAGGGAATAGCCAAGCAGGAGGGAGTTTCCCCCCCAAAAAAAGCCTAGATTAGCCTGTTTTCAAGGGAAAATAGCCAAGGCGCCAAGGTCCCAGCTCAAAAGCCAAGATCTAGTAAAAAATGCCAAGGAGTGGCAACACGGGACTCACGTCAACAAAATCAGTGAGGCTAGCCAGCTTTCAGGCTGCCAGATGAGGAATAGCATTTTTATCATTATAATACTATAACGTCATAAAGTTCACTTATAATAAGATATTCAGTAATATCAGTCATAATATAATTTATATTGCTACATGTCATTAAAATTAAATGTGAACTAATATTATACGTATTATGATAGGGATAAGTAGGTTATTTTTTTGGTTACTTGCCGAGGGCCGCATTAAACTTTATTGAGGGCCACATGCAGCCCTCAAACAGTGGGTTGAGCACCCCTGACCTATATTATTGTGTATGCATTCCTTCACCACTCAACCATTAATAAAAGCAAACAGCATTATATCCGAAACACAGGTTTCTGAGGCTACTGACAGCAATCTCTACTCTGTTCCCTCCTACTATCACTATCCTAAATTTCAATCCAAAGCTGGATGTTGCGCCTACGTGCGCAACGACATCACTTGCTCTCGTGCCCACGACCTTGACTCTTCTGAATTTTCCACCATCTGGTTAAGACTTCACTGTCATGCTATTACTAAATACATCTGTGCTGTTTATCTCTCACCTAACTCTACCAACTATGTAACATTTTTTGACTATTTGAATTCTAAAGTGGAGCACATCTTGACCCACTCTCCCTTCGCTGAAATCTCCATCCTAGGAGATTTCAATGTTCACCACCAGCTTTGGCTTTCATCCTCTCTCACTGACCATCCTGGTGAACAAGCCTACAACTTTGCTATCCTCAACGACCTAGAGCAGTTGGTCCAGCACCCTACACGTATTCCCGACCGTCTTGGAGATCGGCCCAACATTCTAGACCTCTTCCTTACCTCTAACCCTTCTGCTTATTCTGTCAAACTGTTCTCTCCGTTGGGCTCCTCCGATCACAATCTTATTTCTGCATCCTGTCCTATCGCTCCAGTACACCCTCTGGACCCACCGAAGAGGCGATGCTTCTGGCATTTTGCTTCAGCTCGGTGGGACGACCTGAGGATGTACTTTTCCGATTTCCCGTGGAATGATTATTGCTTCCAGGGTAGAGACCCCTCTGTGTGTGCTCAGCGCATCACAGAGGTGATTGTCTCTGGAATGGAGGCATACATTCCTCGTTCTTTCTCTACTCCTTACGCTAAAAAGCCTTGGTTTAATCACGCTTGTTCTCGTGCTGTCAATGATAGAGAGGTAGCTCACAAAAGGTACCAGAGCCTTCAAACTAATGCTAATTATGAACTTTACATTTCTGCCCGAAATCGTGCCAAATCTATTCTCCGACTAACTAAAAATTCTTTCATTAATAGAAAATGTCAAAACCTTGCTTTCTCTAACTCTTCCCGTGACTTCTGGCATCTAGCCAAAAGCATCTCCTCCAACTTCACTTCTTCATCTTTCCCTCCACTCCTCAGTCCTGACGGCAACAGTGCCGTCTCATCTATCTCTAAGGCTGAAATCTTCTCTCAAACTTTTTCTAAAAACTCCACTCTGGACGATTCTGGGCATATTCCTCCTACTCATCCCCCCTCTGACTCCTTTATGCCTGTTATAAAGATTCTTCAAAATGATGTTTTCTATGCCCTCTCTGGCCTCAATCCTCAGAAGGCTTATGGACCTGATGGAGTGCCTCCTATTGTCCTTAAAAACTGTGCCTCCGTGCTGTCACCCTGTCTGGTCAAACTCTTTCGCCTCTGCCTGTCAACATCTACCTTTCCTTCTTGCTGGAAGTATGCCTTCATACAGCCTGTACCTAAGAAGGGTGACCGCTCCAATCCCTCAAACTACCGTCCTATTGCTTTACTTTCTTGTCTATCTAAAGCTTTTGAATCAATCCTTATCCGGAAGATTCAAAAGCACCTTTCCACTTCTGACCTTCTATCTGATCGCCAGTATGGGTTCCGCAAGGGACGTTCTACTGGTGATCTCCTAGCCTTCTTAACTGACTCTTGGTCATCCTCTCTTAGCCGTTTCGGTGAAACTTTTGCTATTGCGCTGGACATATCAAAAGCTTTTGATAGGGTCTGGCACAAATCTTTGCTTTCCAAACTACCCTCCTACGGTTTCTATCCTTCTCTCTGTACCTTTATCTCCAGTTTCCTTTCTGACCGTTCTATTTCTGCCGTGGTAGACGGTCACTGTTCTTCCCCTAAATCTATTAACAGTGGTGTCCCACAGGGTTCTGTCCTATCTCCCACTCTTTTTCTGTTGTTCATTGATGATCTTCTTTCCAAAACGAACTGTCCTATCCATTCCTACGCCGATGATTCCACTCTGCATTATTCAACTTCTTTTAATAGAAGACCCACCCTTCAGGAACTTAACGACTCAAGGCTGGAGGCTGCAGAACGCTTAGCCTCAGACCTTACTATTATTTCCGATTGGGGCAAGAAGAACCTGGTGTCCTTCAACGCCTCAAAACACAGTTTCTCCACCTATCCACTCGACACAATCTTCCAAACAACTATCCCCTATTCTTTGACAACACCCAGCTATCACCTTCCTCAACACTAAACATCCTCGGTCTATCCTTAACTCAAAATCTCAACTGGAAACTTCATATCTCATCTCTTACTAAATCAGCTTCCTCGAGGCTGGGCGTTCTGTACCGTCTCCGCCAGTTCTTCTCCCCTGCACAGTTGCTGTCCATATACAGGGGCCTTGTCCGCCCTCGTATGGAGTATGCATCTCATGTGTGGGGGGGCTCCACTCACACAGCTCTTCTGGACAGAGTGGAGGCTAAGGCTCTTCGTCTCATCAGCTCTCCTCCTCATACTGATAGTCTTCTACCTCTTAAATTCCGCCGCAATGTTGCCTCTCTTTCTATCTTCTATCGATATTTCCACGCTGACTGCTCTTCTGAACTTGCTAACTGCATGCCTCCCCCCCTCCCGTGGCCCCGCTGCACTCGACTTTCTACTCATGCTCATCCCTATACTGTCCAAACCCCTTATGCAAGGGTTAACCAGCATTTCCACTCTTTCATCCCTCACGCTGGTAAACTCTGGAACAATCTTCCTTCATCTGTATTTCCTCCTGCCTACGACTTGAATTCTTTCAAGAGGAGGGTATCAGGACACCTCTCCTCCCGAAACTGACCTATCTTTCGGCCACCTCTTTGGATTCTTTTTAGGAGCAGCGAGTAGCGGGCTTTTTTTTTTTTTTATTAATGTTTACTTTTTTTGTGCCCTTGAACTGTCTCCTTTGCTGTAAAAAAAAAAAAAAATATGACTGACCTATATATCATGAAAGCCACACGAAATATTGTTAAAGAGAAGATGAAATTGTGACTGATCTTCAAAGTCTCGTCTAAATTTCCACCTTCCTATGACTTGTACTCTTTCTTACACGGGGGGAGGATCAAGACACCTGAACATAATCTTTTGGAATTCATTAATACTTCATTTTGGGAGTATTAGTTTCGTTTTTTTCCCGATTTTTTTTTTTTTTCCTCTACTGCTTCTGATATATGAAAAAAAAAAAAAATTTCTTAGTCAACCATTAAACAAGTCCTTTGTTCAGGTAGTAAGGAGGAGTAGTTTTGCATTTTCTCTACGTGTTTTATTTTTTTGTTTTTTCTTGACTGCTTCTTCTGATCTATAAACAAACACCCATTGGTGCTACTTTGGTTTGTCATGAATCTATTTTGGTATGTAATCTACACTTTATATTGCGGTCTACGTGTCATGAATCTACTTTGGTATGCCATCTAAATGGTTGATGCATGGTCTAGATGGTCTAGACTCCGACTATAGAGGGTAATAGCGGTGGTAGAGAGGTAGTTGAGTCCCGGCTCAACAAGGTACAAGAACAAGAAAAACACGTGTCGTGATTACGAGAGAATGTCTGGTTAGAGTGTCGAAGCGCCGGTCCCGAACAAGGAAAACACTCGTCGTGGTTTCGAGAGAATGTCTGCTTAGAGTGTCGAAGCTCCGGTCCCGACTCAACAAGGTACATGTGGCAACAGCACACTTCATTCCGCCATAGACATCAATCTCGACAGCTTTGGTATGTTACCTGCAAGCTAGTTTGTTACATCATGGACTTCTTTGATAACTTCAATGGAGGTGTACTGCACATAACAGTTTTGCAGTTCTACGCAAGAAAAGAAATCCCCACACTCGAAAAAATTCATGAAGAAGTGAAGAACAACCTCTCATATCCTGGCAGCCGTGAAACACTGAGAACAGTTCTGAAGAAAATCGGATTTCACCATGCAAAGGTTGATGGGCGAAAATTCCTCTTGGAAAATAATGATGTGCAATATGCACGAAGCAAGTTTTTAAGAGAAATAAGGAAACACTTAAGCTCAGACAAGAACATCGTATATTTGGACGAGTCGTGGGTTAACCAAAACTACACGGTTTCCAAATGTTGGGTGCACGAAGAAAATGCAGGACAGGCTATATATGAGTGAGGGTGCCGACTGGGAAGGGAGGCCGCTTGATCATTCTGCACGCTGGATCATAAGAACATAAGAACTCAGGAGTCTACAAGAGGCCGGTAGGCCTGTACTAGGCAGCTCCTTTGACCCTAAGCTCCCGTGTATCTAACCCCACCTAATATCGCTGTCCATGAATTTATCTAGTCTATTTTTGAATGTGACAATTGTATTGGCACTCACCACATGACTGCTAAGCCCATTCCACTCATCCACCACCCTGTTAGTAAACCAATTTTTGCCTATGTCCCTGTTGAATCTGAACTAACTTATCCAGTTTAAACCCATTAATTCGTGTCCTACCCGGTTCTCTTACCAACAAAACCTTATGAATGTCTCCCTTATTAAAGCCCTTCATCCATTTATAAACCTCGATCATGTCTCCACGCACCCTTCGCCTTTCTAGAGAATGCAAGTTTAACTGTTTGAGTCTTTCCTCGTATGGCAAGTTTCTCAACCCCTGAATCATCTTAGTCATCCTCCTCTGCACCGATTCTAACATTTTGATATCCATTATATAGTAAGGTAACCAGAACTGAACCGCATAGTCAAGATGAGGTCTAACTAATGCTAAATATAGTTTGAGGAAGACTTCGGGGCTTCTGTTGCTTACGCTCCTTGAAATAAATCCCAGTACCCTATTAGCTCGATGATTTGTTCCCGGGGGCCGCCCTTGTTTTCCAGGCAAAAAATGTCGGGGATTACCATGATCAGATGAATGCAGAAACATTTGAAAAGTGGTTCACACATCAACTATTACCAAACATTCCTTCAGCGTTAGTAATTGTGATGGATAATGCATCTTATCACTCAACAAAGCTACGATACGAGAATGGCTGGAGGAGAGGGGCGTAGCAGTGCCAGAAGTTATCCTCAAGACAGACCTTCTGCATCTTGTAAGTCAACACGTCTCTTCTGCCGACACAAACTACGTTGTCGACAAGATGGCTTCAGATCACGGACATAAGAGTAGTGCGCCTGCCACCATACCACTGTCACTACAACCCCAATGAGCTGGTTTGGGCTCAAGTTAAAGGCTACATCTAGAAAAAAAAAAACATTCAAGACTGCCGACCTAAAACCACTCATAGAAGAATCAATACAAAATGTTACCAAGGAAATCTGGAAGAATGCTGTCCGGCACGCGGAAAAACTGCAGTCATAGGATGCAGAGAGAGATGTCGTGATTGACAACTTCATTGATTCTTTCATCATCACTCTCACATCTTCTGATGAGCATTCATCCTAAGTCATCCAAGATGCAGTGAAGAGAGGAATAGGCCTATCGGGGATATATACCTCTTAAAAAAACGCGCCATGACTTTTACCTCTCGGGTGGTGTGGAAATAAAGTCGGTTATATAATCTGTACAATACAATGGTAAGGACTAAAACCAAATTTATCGTATAAACCCACAATTTCTGTATTATAACCTAATAAATCAGGTTGAATAAACGAGAGAGAGAGAGAGAGAGAGAGAGAGAGAGAGAGAGAGAGAGAGAGAGAGAGAGAGAGAGAGAGAGAGAGAGAGAGAGAGAGAGAGAGAGAGAGAGAGAGAGAGAGAGTGGGGATAAAACGTCTCACCGCTGTACAGCTGATAACTCACTAGAGCCCTACGTCACAGCCGCACGTTTGAGCTAGCCGGAGTATAACCTCCTAAATCCTCATTTATATTTCAGTCATTGACGCAGCCCTAAAGCGTGCACAATAATTCTACAACGAAATCAGCGACGAAACTAAAGCACAGGCATTTTTAAGAAGACATGGACTTTTGGATGAAGAACAAAGTGTTTCACCGTGTCATCGATGTGGCGGAGAGGTGAAGGACGCTCGGAAAAGAAGACGAAATGGCGAATTTATTCCCGTTCTTCGTTGCAGAAACCGTGGATGTCAAACTTTTCGTTCCGTTCGCAGAGGTAATGTATTCATCCACTTCACAGATTTAAATAACAAACTAAATTGCAAGCTCTCTCTTTGTCAAATTTTAGAATTGATCTTTTATTTTATACAAGACCTCTCTTATGATCTGGTTCAAAGATTAACTGGTAGAGGTACCGAAGCAATATGCGACTGGTTCAACATGTGCAGAGAAGTTTGTACAGCGAATGTTTCAGTCCAACATCGTGGTCAAATGGCAGGGACTGAAGAAGAGCCTGTGCAAATTGATGAAGCACGCTTTATAGGACAGCGAAAGCACAACAGAGTCCGAATGTTGCAAGGAGACCGGGCTCCAAATTCAACAGACGGTGAAGCTGAAGTGGACAGTAACCGTAACCATGGGAG
Organism: Eriocheir sinensis; assembly: GCF_024679095.1. Classification (NCBI taxonomy): domain Eukaryota; kingdom Metazoa; phylum Arthropoda; class Malacostraca; order Decapoda; family Varunidae; genus Eriocheir; species Eriocheir sinensis. The sequence goes on along the minus strand of NW_026111542.1, from coordinate 485,771 downwards.
ACGTATTGATGGTGTTTGGTTTGAAGAGAGGCTCAGAGTGCCGATATTTTTACGTTCAAAGAAGAGACCGTGAGACACTTCAACCAATTATTCAGAGAGAAGTCGCTGAAGGCTCAATAATCCATTCCGACGACTGGCCAGCTTACTCTAATTTAAACCAAATCAATTTTCGTCATTTTTCCGTAAATCATCAGCAGTATTACGTCGATCCTAACCCTGGGGCACATACACAAGAAACTGAAAGATCCTGGCTTGATGCGAAGACTCGGGTATTGAAAAACATGAGAGGCAGCAATCAAAGAACTTTTCAGTCGCACCTAGACTACTTCTGTTGGCGGATGATGAGAAAAGAAGCTCCTGACATACATTTAGCATTTTTAGCTGATATATGTGATGTTTACCGATATAATATTTTTAATAAAAAAAAAAATGTTTTTATTATGTTTCACCATGTAGATATCATTACAAAGTAAAATATCAACGGTGTAGATACTTTTCCTTGTAGATAACAAGCCAAAGTACGGTGTAGATATTTTTTTCTTATAGATAACAAGCCAAAGTAGCACCCACCCATTTTTTTCAGTCATCCATTTAGTACCTTTTTTTTAAAGTAGTGAGAGGAAATTCAAGTTAAAGAAAATGGAATGAGGTTAGTCTGTAGGAGGTGCTTGATACGGGGTCTAAAATTTGCCTTGAAGGGGGGCTGGATCTTTTTTTTTACAACAAGGAGACAGATCAAGGGCACACACAAAAAAGTAAACAATAATAAAATAAAAGCCCGCTACTCGCTGCTCATAAAAAGAATCCAAAGAGGTGGCCGAAAGCTAGGTCAATTTCGGGAGGAGAGGTGTCCAGATACCCTTCTCTTGAAAGAGTTCAAGTCGTAGGCAGGAGGAAATACAGAAGAAGGAAGATTGTTCCAGAGTTTACCAGCGTGAGGGATGAAAGCGTGAAGATCCTGGTTAACTCTTGCATAAGGGGTTTGGACAGTATAGGGATGAGCATGAGTAGAAAGTCGCGTGCAGCGGGGCCGCGGGAGGGGGGGTGGCATGCAGTTAGCAAGTTCAAAAGAGCCGTCAGCGTGAAAATATCGATAGAAGATAGAAAGAGAGGCAAGATGGCGCATAAATTAAGAGGTAGAAGACTATCAGTAAGAGGAGGAGAGCTGATGAGACGAAGAGACTTAGACTTCACTCTGTCCAAGAGAGCTGTGTGAGTGGAGCCCCCCACACGTGAGATGCATACTCCATATGAGGGCGGACAATGCCCCTGTATATGGATAGCAACTGCGCGGGGGAGAAGAAGTGGCGGAGACAAAACCCCCAGCCTCGAGGAAGCTGATTTAGTGAGAGACGAGATGTGAAGTTTCCAGTTAAGATTTAGAGTTAAGAATAGACCGAGGATGTTTAGTGTTGAAGATGGTTACAGCTGAGTGTTGTCGAAGAATAGGGGATAGGTGTTTGGAAGATTGTGTCGAGTTGATAGGTGGAAAAATTGAGTTTTTGAGGCATTGAAGGACACGAGGTTCCTTTTACCCCAATCGGAAATGATAGTAAGGTCTGAGGTTAAGCGTTCTGCAGCTACCAGCTTGGAGTCATGTAATTCCTGTTGAGAGGGTCTTCTGTTGAAAGAAGCTGAATAATGCAGAGGGAGTCATCAGCGTATGCGTGGATAGGACAGTTTGTTATGGAAAGAAGATCATTGATGAATAACAGGAAGAGAGTGGGTGATAGGACAGAGCCCTGTGGAACACCACTGTTAATAGGTTTAGGAGAAGAACAGTGACCGTCTACCACGGCAGAGATAGAGCGGCCGGAAATGAAACCGGAGATAAAGGAACAGAGAGAAGGAGAGAATCAGAAAGAGGGCAGTTTAGAAAGCAAAGACTTGTGCCAGACTCTATCGAAGGCCTTCGATATGTCTAGCGCAACTGAGAAGGTTTCACCGAAACGGCTAAGAGAGGATGACCAAGAATCAATTAGCAGAACAAGAAGATCGCCAGTAGAACGCCCCTTGCGGAACCCATACTGGCGATCAGATGGAAGGTTATAGGTGGAAAGGTGCTTTTGAATCTTCCGGTTAAGGATTGATTCTAAAGATTTATATAGACAGGAAAGTAAAGCTATAGGGCGGTAGTTTGAGGGATTGGAACGGTCACCCTTCTTAGGCACAGGCTGTAAGAAGGCGTACTTCCAGCAGAAAGGAAAGGTAGATGTTGATAGGCAGAGGCGAAAGAGTTTGACCAGGCAGGGTGTCAGCAAGGAAGCACAGTTTTTAAGGACAATAGGAGGCGCTATATCAAGTCCTGCTGAGAGTTGAGGCCAGAGAGGGCATAGAAAACATCATTAGGAAGAATCTTAATAACATGCAGGCATAAAGGAGTCGGAAAGGGAGTGAGTAAGAGGAATATGCCCATAATCGTCCAGAGTGGAGTTGTTACAGAAAGTTTGAGCGAAGAGTTTAACCTCAGAGATAGAAGAAACGGCAGTGCTGCCGTCTGGGTTAAGAAGAGGCGGGAAAGAGGAAGAAGTGAAATTGGAGGAGATATTTTTGGCTAAGTGCCAGAAGTCTCTGGAAGAATTAGAGAAAGCAAGGTGTTCACATTTGCTATGGATAAAGGAGTTTTTGGTAAGTCGAAGAATAGATTTGGCAAGATTCCGGGCTGAAATGTAAAGGTCAAAGTTAGCGGGAGTTTGAAGGCTCTGGTACCTTTTGTAAGATGCCTCTCTATCTTTGACAGCACGAGAACAAGCGTGATTAAACCTAGGCTTTTTATCATGGGGAGTAGAGAAAGTACGTGGAATGTATGCTTCCATTCCTTAGACAATCACCTCTGTGATGCGCTGAGCATACACAGAGGGGTCTCTCTCCTGGAAGCAGTAATAATTCCACGGGAAATCGGAAAAGTACATCCTCAGGTCATCCCACCGAGCTGAAGCAAAATGCCAGAAGCATCGCCTCTTAGGTGGGTCCAGAGGGTGTACAGGAGCGATAGGAAAGAATACAGAAATAAGATTGTGATCGGAGGAGCCCAACGGAGAGAACAGTTTGACAGAGTAAGCCGAAGGGTTAGAGGTAAGGAAGAGGTCTAGTATGTTGGGCCGGTCTCCAAGACGGTCGGGAATACGTGTAGGGTGCTGAACCAACTGCTCAAGGTCATTGAGGAGAGCAAAGTTGTATGCTTGTTCACCAGGATGGTCAGTGAAAGAGGATGAAAGCCAAAGCTGGTGGTGAGCATTGAAATCTCCTAGGATGGAGATTTCAGGGAAGGGAGAGTGAGTCAAGATGTGCTCCACTTTAGAGTTCAGGTAGTCAAAGAATTTTACATAGTTAGTAGAATTAGGTGAAAGATAAACAGCACAGTTGTATTTAGCAATATAATGACAATGAAGTCTTAGCCAGATGGTGGAAAATTCAGGAGAGTCAAGGTCGTGGGCACGAGAGCAAGTGATGTCATTGCGTACGTAGACGCAACATCCAGCTTTTTATTGAAATTTAGGATAGAGATAGTAGGAGGGAACAGAGTAGAGATCGATGTCAGTAGCCTCAGAAACCTGTGTTTCGGTGAAGAAGAGAAGGTGAGGTTTAGAGGAGGAGAGATGATGTTCCACAGAATGAATATTAGTACGAAGACCGCGAATATTGCAGAAATTGATAAGAAAAAGGTTTGAGGAGTTATCAAAACACCTCTCAGGTCGGCAGCCAGAAGGGGAGTCCTCCCTGAGGGAATTTATGGCCACCCCACCAGGCGGGGACTCCGAGGCATTGTTGTTCAACGCCATTTTGAATTTTGGGAAAAGGTGTGTGTGTTGTGTGAATGTAGTGTGGTGTAGATAGAGAGAGTATCTGTCTTTTGAGAGCATGCTGAACTACTCTCTGGTGTAGATGAGACAATAGTGAAACGGTTAGTGAGGTAATGGGAAGGGTCTTTGGAGGGCTTAAGCACCCATCTCACTTCCCATATATACCTCACCGGGAGTGGTTTGCGCCTGTTCGGTAGGTGTCTTCCTACCTAATTCCTACCTACTCCGAGACGGCAGCACTGCTGTCTCGTCTGTCTCTAAGGCTGAAATCCTCGCTCAAACTTTCTGTAAGAACTCCACCCTGGACGATTCTGGGCATATTCCTCCTACTCATCCGCCCTCTGACTCCTTTATGCCTGTTATTAAGATTTTTCCAAATGATGTTTTCTATGCCCTCTGGCCTCAACTCTCAGAAGGCTTATGGACCTGATGGAGTGCCTCATATTGTCCTTAAAAACTGTGCTTCCGTGCTGACACCCTGCCTGGTCAAACTCTTTCGCCTCTGCCTATCAATATCTACCTTTCCTTCCTGCTGGAAGTATGCCTTTGTACAGCCTGTGCCTAAGAAGGGTGACCGTTCCAATCCCTGAAACTACCGCCCTATAACTTTACTTTCCTGTCTATCTAAAGCTTTTGAATCAATCCTTAACCGGAAGATTCAAAAGCACCTTTCCACATCTAACCTTCTATCTGATCGCCAGTATGGGTTCCGCAAGGGGCGTTCTGCTGGCGATCTTCTTGCTCTCTTAACTGACTCTTGGTCATTCTCTCTTAGCTGTTTCGGTGGAACTTTCTCTGTTGCGCTAGACATATCGAAAGCCTTCGATAGAGTCTGGCACCAGTCTTTGCTTTCTAAACTGCCCTCTTTCGGATTCTATCCCTCTCTCTGTTCCTTTATCTCCAGTTTCCTTTCCGGCCGTTCTATCTTTGCGGTGGTCAGTCACTCCTTAAAAACCTATCAAAAAGTGGCGTTCCAGGGCAGCCATCCTATATCACACTCTCTTCCTGTTATTCATCAACGATCTTCTTTCCATAACAAACTGTCCTGTCCACTCATACGCCGACGACTCCACTCTGCATTATTCAACTTCTTTCAATAGAAGACCCTCTCAACAGGAAGTACACGACTCCAGACTGGAGGCTGCAGGAGGCTTAACTTCAGACCTTGCTATCATTTCCGATTGGGGCAGAAGGAACCTTGTGTCCTTCAATGCCTCAATAACTCAATTTATCCACCTATCAACTCGACACAATCTTCGAAACACCTATCCCCTATTCTTCGACAACACTCTGCTGTCACCGTCTTTAGCAGTAAACATCCTCGGTCTATCCTTAACTCAAAATCTCAACTGGAAACTTCATATCTCCTCTCTCGCTAAATCAGCTTCCTCGAGGTCGGGCGTTCTGTATCGTCTCCGCCAGTTTTTCTCCCCCGCGCAGTTGCTATCCATATACAGGGGCCTTGTCCGCCCTCGTATGGAGTATGCGTCTCACGTGTGGGGAGGCTCCACTCACACAGCTCTTCTGGACAGAGTGGAGTCTAAGGCTCTTCGTCTCATCAGCTCTCCTCGGTGGGCAACACGCTAATTTGGTGGGAGGGCTGGGGTAAGACGGGCGGTTCAGTGTGGCCCCATTGAATCAATCGGCTGGTCATGCGATGGCTTGGGTCAAGTAGTCACTGCCGGGTGGGCGGTCGCAAAGGTCCCGCGGCCGCCGTCAAACACCTGGCAGTGGATGCGTATACTTCCCCATTATCCCTGGGGCTGTTGGGTGCGGTCTGGCCCCAACATTCAGCCTCCCCTTGTTGGGCTCCGTGGTGGGTGGGGTTGTGGGGGAGTGAAACACCTCTCCTGTGTATGGGTAAGTTTCCCTTGCCTCGGCCTGCCTCTCTCCCTGACGTCCGCCTGTCCCCGATTACCCCTACACGGTCCTCTCTCGTCGCCACCTTGGAGCCTTTCACGGCTCCTGGTGGTGCCGCTGAAAAGTCCCTACCTCCTAGAGGGGTTGACCAAGATAAGTCCGTGCGACACAAAAGTCCACGTGTGTCTGACAAGGCTGCCTCCCATTCCGGGGGTAACTCTGATGTGCGTCCCTCTACCAAGCTGGACGCACTTCAGATGGTGAATATCGATCCATCGTTTTCCTACCGTGCCTTGCGCTCCTTATTCAAGCCATTTGGCACAGTCCTTCGTATCCGTCTCATTTATGATGGAGACTTCAAGTCAAACAGATGCTATGTGACCTTTTCCTCCAGCGCTGAAGCCCAGTCGGCGTGTGATGCTGTTGCGACTCTGCCTATCGCAGGTGCTGGATTTCAAGCGAAACTTCTTCGCTTCGACAGTGACATGGACTATGTCCCGAACCTATTTGAAGACGCTTTGTTAGAGCCAACTCCCAGGGACAGCCAGGTCCCTCCCCCTCGTTGGTTTGTTGCATACTATAGGAATGGGCGTGGCAACTTCATTCATGCTGCTAGGTACCTCGCCAAAGAAATTGGCACGATCCCTGAGGGGAATCTGAAAAAGTATGAAAAGGAGTGTTAGTCAGGGCTAAAGATATTACTCAAGCTAAAATGGTGCAACATCTACCATGCCCTGCTGACAACATGTTTGAAACGGTCAAAGCACATCATACCTTCAATTATAGTAAAGGCAGTATATATAACCATGACCTCTATGAGCTCTCTGAGGAGGAAATATTTGGGATGTGCCCTAGTTCTGTTCATAAGGTGTCCAAGTTAAAGGGTTCAGCTAACATGGTAATGCATGGTAGCTTACTGATGATGGACGACTCGGGTCTGACGACGCCATCACCTCACACTCCATTTTTTTTTCACCGCCGAGTGGTGCCCACACAACCACCCATGCTGTCCCACATCCCAACGGACTCTCAAGGAGGAGAGAGAGGAATGTCGAATCAATCAAGAACGAGGCCTGGGCCAATGCAAGATGCAGCCATAACACTCACATGCGCCAGCGCTGCGCGGCTGGGGGGAGGCCCCCAGGCCAGGCTGGCTCTGGGGGCCGCCGACCATCCCCCCCAAGAAAGACACCTACCATGCCGCAACAGGGCAAAAAAAAAAAAAAAAAAAAAAAAAACATGATACTTCTCACCTTTTTTGGTTCTACCCTCCCTGACCGTGTCAATACTGGCCCCCTCCATCTAGATAAAGCAGACTGGCAGCGATTTACGGAACTTAGCTCCTCTCTTCGTCCGTTGGCTGACTTTGGAACTTCCGACGAGGTTGCATCCTATTTCACTGATGCCCTACATTCTGCAGCCCTTCAATCCGTCCCCAGGACGTCTGGCCAGTTCCCTAAACGTCCTGTTCCCTGGTGGAACGGCGCTTGCACAACTGCTGTGCAAGAGAAGCGTGCTGCATTCTCTCGACTTCGTCGTCACCGTGGGGACCCCCAGTGTTTGGATGCTTTTCGGGGAGCGCGTGCTCGAGCACGACGTACTTTCAAGGAGGCTCGACGAATTTCTTGGAAGGCTTATCTTTCTTCCATCACTACCAGAACTACACTCACAGAAGTCTTTAACAGAGTTCGTAAGATCTCTGAAGTTTTCCCCTCCCCCTCCAGTGCTATCGCATGCAGGGGAGACGGTGGCGGACCCTAAGATTGTTGCTGACCTAATCGCCAAGCACTTTGCCAGTGCCTCTAGGAAAGATCCTACTGCACCAGGGGCTCGTCATCGCCGGGATTTGGAATCACTCGGCGTTAACTTCGCTTCCACCGGAGGAATCTTATAATATCCCATTTTCTCTTTCCGAGCTGAAGACGGCTTTATCCCAGTGTCATGATTCCTCGCCAGGTCCAGACGACATCCCTTATGCTTTCTTACGCCACATGTCTGACTGTGGTTTTACATTTTTATTGGATCTTTACAATTTCATTTGGCGTACCGGTGATTTTCCATCTCTGTGGAGTGTGGCTGTAATTCTCCCCATTCTGAAGCCTGGGAAAGATCATCTCCAAGCAACTAACTATCGTCCTATTTCTTTAACATCCTGCATTTGTAAAGTGATGGAGAAGATGGTGAATGTCAGGCTTATGTGGTACTTGGAGAGCCGGAATGTATTGACCCCGGTGCAATATGGTTTCCGAAAGGTGCGCTCCACCTCGGATGTTCTTTTATCCTTGGAATCCTCAGTTTGTGAGGCGTTTGCCAATAATCACCACCAGGTGACCGTGTTTTTTGATCTGGAGAAGGCCTATGACGCCGCTTGGTGTCATGGAATTTTACTTAACCTGTTTGAGTTTGGTCTTCGTGGCCGTCTCCCTGTTTTTATTCAGGAGTTTTTATCTCGTCGTCTTTTACGGGTTAGAGTAGGGAGTACTCTTTCCGAGGTTTGTCCACTTGAGGATGGAGTACCACAGGGAAGTATTATCAGTGTTACGCTATTTGCTGTGGCTATTAATGGAGTCGTTGGTGTCCTGCCTGATGGAGTTCATAGCTCCTTATATGTAGACGATTTATCCATTTCGTTCTCTGCGGCAAGGATGTCGCTGATTGAACGAAAACTGCAATTGATAATTAATAGAGTCGCCAATTGGGCAAATACGCGCGGCTTTCGATTTTCGTCCTCAAAGACAGTAGCTATGTATTCTGTCGTCTTCGAGACGTTCATCCGGACCCTGACTTATATCTTGGTAATAGGCGACTGTCCTGTGTAGAGACGACTCGTTACCTCGGTTTTATTTGATAGCCGCCTAACCTGGGTGCCTCATTTACGTTACGTTAAGGCGGCTTGTCAGAAAGCCCTAAGATTACTCAATGCTAGCAAAGCTATGGTATTAACGTGCAATGGTCATCATACCAAAATATGTAGCAATTAATTATACATGTCAACCTACTTATTTTCATGAGATCATGGTATGACCACTGAAAAACATAGCTTTTTTTTTATCTTGGTTCCATTACAAAATCTTAGGTCACTTGGTAAAGTGTTCACCTAAGTCCGACCCAAGCTGACGACATAAACCTTTTTTTTTTTTTTTTTTTTACAGCAAAGGAGACAGTTCAAGGGCACAAAAAAAGCAAACATTAATAAAAAAAAAAGCCCGCTACTCACTGCTCCTAAAAAGAATCCAAAGAGGTGGCCGAGAGATAGGTCAGTTTCGGGAGGAGAGGTGTCCTGATACCCTCCTCTTGAAAAAGTTCAAGTCGTAGGCAGGAAGAAATACAGATGAAGGAAGATTGTTCCAGAGTTTACCAGCGTGAGGGATGAAAGAGTGAAGATGCTGGTTAACTCTTGCATAAGGGGTTTGGACAGTATAGGGATGAGCATGAGTAGAAAGTCGAGTGCAGAGGGGCCGCGGGAGGGGGGGAGGCATGCAGTTAGCAAGTTCAGAAGAGCAGTCAGCGTGGAAATATCGATAGAAGATAGAAAGAGAGGCAACATTGCGGCGGAATTTAAGAGGTAGAAGACTATCAGTATGAGGAGGAGAGCTGATGAGACGAAGAGCCTTAGCCTCCACTCTGTCCAGAAGAGCTGTGTGAGTGGAGCCCCCCCACACATGAGATGCATACTCCATACGAGGGCGGACAAGGCCCCTGTATATGGACAGCATCTGTGCAGGGGAGAAGAACTGGCGGAGACGGTACAGAACGCCCAGCCTCGAGGAAGCTGATTTAGTAAGAGATGAGATATGAAGTTTCCAGTTGAGATTTTGAGTTAAGGATAGACCGAGGATGTTTAGTGTTGAGGAAGGTGATAGCTGGGTGTTGTCAAAGGATAGGGGATAGTTGTTTGGAAGATTGTGTCGAGTGGATAGGTGGAGAAACTGTGTTTTAGAGGCGTTGAAGGACACCAGGTTCTTCTTGCCCCAATCGGAAATAATAGTAAGGTCTGAGGCTAAGCGTTCTGCAGCCTCCAGCCTTGAGTCGTTAAGTTCCTGAAGGGTGGGTCTTCTATTAAAAGAAGTTGAATAATGCAGAGTGGAATCATCGGCGTAGGAATGGATAGGACAGTTCGTTTTGGAAAGAAGATCATCAAGGAACAACAGAGAAAGAGTGGGAGATAGGACAGAGCCCTGTGGGACACCACTGTTAATAGATTTAGGGGAAGAACAGTGACCGTCTACCACGGCAGAAATAGAACGGTCAGAAAGGAAACTGGAGATAAAGGTACAGAGAGAAGGATAGAAACCGTAGGAGGGTAGTTTAGAAAGCAAAGATTTGTGCCAGACCCTATCAAAAGCTTTTGATATGTCCAGCGCAATGGCAAAAGTTTCAGCGAAACGGCTAAGAGAGGATGACCAAGAGTCAGTTAAGAAGGCTAGGAGATCACCAGTAGAACGCCCCTTGCGGAACTCATACTGGCGATCAGATAGAAGGTCAGAAGTGGAAAGGTGCTTTTGAATCTTTCGGTTAAGGATTGATTCAAAAGCTTTAGATAGACAAGAAAGTAAAGCAATAGGACGGTAGTTTGAGGGATTGGAGCGGTCACCCTTCTTAGGTACAGGCTGTATGAAGGCATACTTCCAGCAAGAAGGAAAGGTAGATGTTGACAGGCAGAGGCGAAAGAGTTTGACCAGGCAAAGCGTGTTTGCAAGCTGAGTGCTTAGAATATTGGCATAATAATAAAAGATGCTGAAAACTGGATTCCACTACTTTATTTAATATATGAGTAATTATATACTGAATTTGTAATGGAGCCAAGATAAAAAATCTATGTTTTTCAGTGGTCATACCATGATCTCATGAAAATAAATAGGTTGACATATATAATTAATTACTACGTATTTTGTTATGACGACTATTGCACATTAATACCATAGCTTTGAACCCAATGATACATATCTTCAAGCAAGACACAAATAGCAACAGATTGGTCACCAATTCACTCAGTAAACAAATTCATATATTCAATAAAGTAGTGGAATCCAGTTTTCAGCATCTTTTATTATTATGCCAATATTCTAAGCACTCAGCTTGCAAACACGCTTAGGTTTATGTTGTCAGCTTGGGTCGGACTTAGGTGAACACTTTACCAAGTGACCTAAGATTACTCAATGCTACCATAGAGGTACACAACATCTTTGATTGTGAGTGCATCAGAGAGCACTGGAGAGCAGCATGAGTCTAATATATATATATATATATATATATATATATATATATATATATATATATATATATATATATATATATATATATATATATATATATATATATATATATATATATATATATATATATATATATATATATATATATATATATATATATATATATATATATATATATATATATATATATATATATATATATATATATATATATATATATATATATATATATATATATATATATATATATATATATATATATATATATATATATATATATATATATATATATATATATATATATATATATATATGAAACTGTCTGCCCTAGTGTCCCTCCCACTTTTGAGGTCCAAATGACGCCCCTGATTGTACCAACGTATCTTGTAACACCCATGACTGGGTGCCGGTGCAAATCTCCTCATTGAACACCGAGAAATTAATCTAGGCTCTAGGGAACTCGGAAAAATCCAGGTTAGAGAGTGCTGGCTGTGGTGATTGAGCCAGTGACCTTCGACATACAATGTCTGTCAGTGGAGCCAATAAAGGTAAAGGTAAAGTTGGGGCATACGCTGTAGCAGCGCGTGGCCTTGGTGCTCATCTCTGTAACATTGGCCCTTGAGCCTGTGGTGGGAGGGAGCCCATTACCCCGGGACACAGGGCCAGTGTAACATCCGGGTTACCACAGTTTCCCCAGGTAGTCATTTATCGACCAGCCCGAGAGGGAGGATGATCAGCTGGGTGAGCTGCACGCCGACTGCCCAGGCCGGGATTCGAACCCGGGCCCGCGTAGAAGCCAGGCATGCTGACCACTAGACCACGGAGGCGTATTGGAGCCCAATCTCAAGTGAACCCACTCACAATGGCACACAATTTTTTTTCTGGAAAATTTTGTGCTTTGAATGAATTTGGTAACCATTTCTGTCGAAAAACAGCACAGATTATTTTTCACCCCTTCCACCCTAACCTCCTCAGTAATAAAAAAAAAAGTGACAAAATCATAGCCTTGAGGCAGTAATATTCAGCCCCAGCATCAAAAAATTATACTGCTGCCCTATGAAAGGCATCTCTTAACTCCGATGAAGTAGGTGGTGACTGTGGTGGAGCAGCTTCATTGTCATCCCTGGCAGTGGCAGGTGTCATTGCGCCAGCAGATGATGAAGCAGTGGCTGGTGTCATTGGACCAGCAGATGATGAAACAGTGGCAGGTGTCATTGGACCAGCAGATGATGAAGCAGTGGCAGGTGTCATTGGACCAGCAGATGATGAAGCAGTGGCTGGTGTCATTGGGCCAGCAGATGATGAAGCAGTGGCTGGTGTCATTGGGCCAGCAGATGATGAAGCAGTGGCTGGTGTCATTGGGCCAGCAGATGATGAAGCAGTGGCTGGTGTCATTGGGCCAGCAGATGATGAAGCAGTGGCTGGTGTCATTGGGCCAGCAGATGATGAAGCAGTGGCTGGTGTCATTGGGCCAGCAGATGATGAAGCAGTGGCTGGTGTCATTGGGCCAGCAGATGATGAAGCAGTGGCTGGTGTCATTGGGCCAGCAGATGATGAAGCAGTGGCTGGTGTCATTGGGCCAGCAGATGATGAAGCAGTGGCTGGTGTCATTGGGCCAGCAGATGATGAAGCAGTGGCTGGTGTCATTGGGCCAGCAGATGATGAAGCAGTGGCTGGTGTCATTGGGCCAGCAGATGATGAAGCAGTGGCTGGTGTCATTGGGCCAGCAGATGATGAAGCAGTGGCTGGTGTCATTGGGCCAGCAGATGATGAAGCAGTGGCTGGTGTCATTGGGCCAGCAGATGATGAAGCAGTGGCTGGTGTCATTGGGCCAGCAGATGATGAAGCAGTGGCTGGTGTCATTGGGCCAGCAGATGATGAGCAGATGATGAAGCAGTGGCTGGTGTCATTGGGCCAGCAGATGATGAAGCAGTGGCTTGTGTCATTGGGCCAGCAGATGATGAAGCAGTGGCTGGTGTCATTGGGCCAGCAGATGATGAAGCAGTGGCTGGTGTCATTGGGCCAGCAGATGATGAAGCAGTGGCTGGTGTCATTGGGCCAGCAGATGATGAAGCAGTGGCAGGTGTCATTGGGCCAGCAGATGATGAAGCAGTGGCTGGTGTCATTGGGCCAGCAGATGATGAAGCAGTGGCTGGTGTCATTGGGCCAGCAGATGATGAAGCAGTGGCTGGTGTCATTGGGCCAGCAGATGATGAAGCAGTGGCTGGTGTCATTGGGCCAGCAGATGATGAAGCAGTGGCTGGTGTCATTGGGCCAGCAGATGATGAAGCAGTGGCTGGTGTCATTGGGCCAGCAGATGATGAAGCAGTGGCTGGTGTCATTGGGCCAGCAGATGATGAAGCAGTGGCTGGTGTCATTGGGCCAGCAGATGATGAAGCAGTGGCTGGTGTCATTGGGCCAGCAGATGATGAAGCAGTGGCTGGTGTCATTGGGCCAGCAGATGATGAAGCAGTGGCTGGTGTCATTGGGCCAGCAGATGATGAAGCAGTGGCTGGTGTCATTGGGCCAGCAGATGATGAAGCAGTGGCTGGTGTCATTAAATAGCAGATGATGAAGCAGTGGCAGGTGTCATTGGGCCAGCAGATGATGAAGCAGTGGCTGGTGTCATTGGGCCAGCAGATGATGAAGCAGTGGCTGGTGTCATTGGGCCAGCAGATGATGAAGCAGTGGCTGGTGTCATTGGGCCAGCAGATGATGAAGCAGTGGCTGGTGTCATTGGGCCAGCAGATGATGAAGCAGTGGCTGGTGTCATTGGGCCAGCAGATGATGAAGCAGTGGCTGGTGTCATTGGGCCAGCAGATGATGAAGCAGTGGCTGGTGTCATTGGGCCAGCAGATGATGAAGCAGTGGGTGGTGTCATTAACCAGCAGATGATGAAGCAGTGGCTGGTGTCATTGGGCCAGCAGATGATGACGCAGTGGCTGGTGTCATTGGGCCAGCAGATGATGAAGCAGTGGCTGGTGTCATTGGGCCAGCAGATGATGAAGCAGTGGCTGGTGTCATTGGGCCAGCAGATGATGAAGCAGTGGCTGGTGTCATTGGGCCAGCAGATGATGAAGCAGTGGCTGGTGTCATTGGGCCAGCAGATGATGAAGCAGTGTCTGGTGTCATTGGGCCAGCAGATGATGAAGCAGTGGCTGGTGTCATTGGGCCAGCAGATGATGAAGCAGTGGCTGGTGTCATTGGGCCAGCAGATGATGAAGCAGTGGCTGGTGTCATTGGGCCAGCAGATGATGAAGCAGTGGCTGGTGTCATTGGGCCAGCAGATGATGAAGCAGTGGCTGGTGTCATTGGGCCAGCAGATGATGAAGCAGTGGCTGGTGTCATTGGGCCAGCAGATGATGAAGCAGTGGCTGGTGTCATTGGGCCAGCAGATGATGAAGCAGTGGCTGGTGTCATTGGGCCAGCAGATGATGAAGCAGTGGCTGGTGTCATTGGGCCAGCAGATGATGAAGCAGTGGCTGGTGTCATTGGGCCAGCAGATGATGAAGCAGTGGCTGGTGTCATTGGCCAGCAGATGATGAAGCAGTGGCTGGTGTCATTGGGCCAGCAGATGATGAAGCAGTGGCTGGTGTCATTGGGCCAGCAGATGATGAAGCAGTGGCAGGTGTCATTGGGCCAGCAGATGATGAAGCAGTGGCTGGTGTCATTGGGCCAGCAGATGATGAAGCAGTGGCTGGTGTCATTGGGCCAGCAGATGATGAAGCAGTGGCTGGTGTCATTGGGCCAGCAGATGATGAAGCAGTGGCTGGTGTCATTGGGCCAGCAGATGATGAAGCAGTGGCTGGTGTCATTGGGCCAGCAGATGATGAAACAGTGTAATGTTAAAATGGGCCAGAAGATGATGAAGCAGTGGCTGGTGTCATTGGGCCAGCAGATGATGAAGCAGTGGCTGGTGTCATTGGGCCAGCAGATGATGAAGCAGTGGCTGGTGTCATTGGGCCAGCAGATGATGAAGCAGTGGCTGGTGTCATTGGGCCAGCAGATGATGAAGCAGTGGCTGGTGTCATTGGGCCAGCAGATGATGAAGCAGTGGCTGGTGTCATTGGGCCAGCAGATGATGAAGCAGTGGCAGGTGTCATTGGGCCAGCAGATGATGAAGCAGTGGCTGGTGTCATTGGGCCAGCAGATGATGAAGCAGTGGCTGGTGTCATTGGGCCAGCAGATGATGAAGCAGTGGCTGGTGTCATTGGGCCAGCAGATGATGAAGCAGTGGCTGGTGTCATTGGGCCAGCAGATGATGAAGCAGTGGCTGGTGTCATTGGGCCAGCAGATGATGAAGCAGTGGCTGGTGTCATTGGGCCAGCAGATGATGAAGCAGTGGCAGGTGTCATTGGGCCAGCAGATGATGAAGCAGTGGCTGGTGTCATTGGGCCAGCAGATGATGAAGCAGTGGCTGGTGTCATTGGGCCAGCAGATGATGAAGCAGTGGCTGGTGTCATTGGGCCAGCAGATGATGAAGCAGTGGCTGGTGTCATTGGGCCAGCAGATGATGAAGCAGTGGCTGGTGTCATTGGGCCAGCAGATGATGAAGCAGTGGCTGGTGTCATTGGGCCAGCAGATGATGAAGCAGTGGCTGGTGTCATTGGGCCAGCAGATGATGAAGCAGTGGCTGGTGTCATTGGGCCAGCAGATGATGAAGCAGTGGCTGGTGTCATAGGGCCAGCAGATGATGAAGCAGTGGCTGGTGTCATTGGGCCAGCAGATGATGAAGCAGTGGCTGGTGTCATTGGGCCAGCAGATGATGAAGCAGTGGCTGTTGCCGGAGCAGCTGATGGTATCTTTTCCACAAGTAATGAACAATGTGCTGGGATGGTCTCTAGCAATACAGCAGCGGGGCTGAAAAAAAGCGTCATATATTAGTCATGATTAATGCATGTAACTTAACCCCTTAACTGCGGATTTCCTGCAAGAAAACGTCACCAAACCACAGAAATGGAACAAATAGTGGATGCTACAATTCATTGAAGAAAATGTAGTCCTACACCTTGGGAGGGGATATCCAGCATACCAATACCACATGGGAAACACTCCACTATCCACCGCAGAGGCAGAGAAAGACCTGGGACTATTATGTAACCAGGCTAGCAGTGGAAGCCAAATCCATGCCAATCGTAGCGGATGGGTTAAATAGGTACGTAGTTGAAGAAAAAGGATCTTAAAGGTGAAATATTACTTATTAACAGAAATATTCCACTATTTGTTATTGGTTGTAAAATAATTGACTGATAAAGTGTGTATCTACAAAGAATATGAATTTAAGAGTGATTAATAAATTGTTTTAATGAGAATATAAAAGTTTTTCCCCCATAACATACAGGCCAGTCAATATTTCACTGCTGCTTGACTGTTGCTGCTGTCCTATCCCTAACACATCATCAGCTGTGTCAATGCTGAGTGGCTCTGTTACCCCTTCAAATACATGAGACGAGCAGCCTATGATGTCATCCACCAGTTTATCTACCACAGTTAATGTCTGCGTATCTGTGGTGCCACACGTGTGGGGCACTCAGGTGCTGGGGGAAATGTCATTGTTATGAAGGGGCAGGGGTAAACCAGTGTATGCTGTGAGGCCTTGGTGTGGAAGTTCCCTGTCTGAACTGTGCAGCTAATCCCCCATGCAGTGAGGGCCTTTTTTACTCCCTCAGGGGCTGTGCAGCTGAGAGAGTGGTGGACATGAGTGTGAGTGTGTGAGCGAGTGTGTGCCTGTCTTGGCTAAAACCCTTCATTGGGGGAAGATAGCCAAGGTATTTCGATAGATTGATAGTCATTGACAGATGAACATCAAAAAAATTTATATATAAAATATACAGCTCACTGCTATGAACTTATTAACTTTAAGCTGAAATAAAGGCATTGTGGCCAGTATAGCTGCATTCTGTGAGCACATAAAAAACTAACTAATATAAGTTTTACATTTAAAGACATAACAACTAAAAAAAATACCAGTCTGCCGCTGCTCATTCTTGCACTTGGTAATGCGAGGCTTTGATTTTTGTTGTACGTTGTACCAACGCCTCTCACAGTCATCCTGCGTACGGGGTCCACTCCCAGGGAAGGCACTGTCAAGTTATAAATGTAAAGCGAGTATCTTAATCGTTTCACTATGGCATGCTATTTATTTCCCATACCTTCTCCAATAACATGTAATACATGCTGTGATGGAAATCTAAATCAGTACCGGTATTTTATTTACATGCATCATAAGACATTAACTTTTTAGTTGTTATGAACATGGCCAAAAATACTACTTTTCATTACCTACTTTTCTAAAATGCTTTTCTGTAAGTAGGAGGATATTACACAATACAGCTATACAAAAAAATTCAAAGCATTAATCTTAATTCCATTCTTTTGAGTACTTCTAACCTAACATTATATCACCAGAAACTGTTTGACCAATGCTATCAAAATAATATTTTAATCTTACTTTACCATTCTCATCAAATCTACCTATTCCGATATAGTCTTAACATAAAATACTTGTAAAAGTGTTGAGAGTCTGGCATGCCCAACCCACCCACCCCCCAAAAAAAATCTAAATAAGGAATAAATAAAATAACAGGTAAATATGACTTGACTCTCTTATACTAACCCCCTTTCCACCCTAACAAACTTGGGGACCTACCATGTTAGGTTAGGACGTGCTAGGTAGGACAGGTTTAGCAGGAGTTGGTTTAGTTATGTTAGATGGCGCAATAGGCAACAACGTAAAAAAAATTAAAAAAATAAAAAGATTGTTGAGGGAATGGGGGTTGCACCAGAAATGGTCATGATAATGCTATTCACATGGAGCAGTAGGAAAAAGTATGTTCTGTTTGGAAACTCTGTGGTTGTGTTTGTATACAAAAATACCCATTTGACGAGGTTAGGTTAGTTTGCAAGTTACTTGAATCATGAACGTGTGAATATGTAACAAACAAAATAAAAGCGTTAACCTTAATCTCATTATCTTGAGTACATTCCAATCTAACATTATATCACCATAATCTGTTTGACCAATGCTATAAATATACTATTTTAATCTTACTTTACCATTCTCACGAAACTTACCTATTCCCATATAGTCTTGACATAAAGTATTTGTAAAAGTGTCCATAGTCTGGCATGCCTAGCATCACCCCCCCCGCCCCCAATAAAAAAATAATAAACAAATGAAAAATAATAAAAAATAAAAAAAGGTCAAATATGCCTTAACTATCTATACCAACCCCCTCTTCCCCCCCAACAAACTTGGCATGTTAAGTTAGGATGTGTTCGGTAGGACGGGGCAGGTTTGGCATGGTTAGGTTTAGCTATGTTAGGTTGTTGAGGGAGAGGGGGTTGTGGCAGAAATGGTCATAATGAAACTATTCAGATACAGAATGAAAAGGTATGTTCTGTTTGGAAGGTCAGTGGTTGTGTTATTATGTAAAAAATACCCACTTGATTTGGTTAGGTTAGTTTGTAAGCTAACTGAAGCATGACTATGTGATTACCAACCTTGTTACAGCTTCTGCCACTTCAGTCCACGCTCTCTTCTTATCCTCAGGGGTGATGCTCTTCCCATAACACCCTCTGATTGTACGTATTTTTTCATGAATTTGACGTAAGAAGACCGTTTCATCTGGCGACCAATTAAACTTACTCCTTTTCTGCGCTGGTTCTCCGGCCCGTAGATGTGCTCATTGGGGCAGATGACGTGGTTATGGTGCGGTAATTTCAGCAGAGCAAGTTGTGACGCAGGAGGGGAGATATGTCGGATGTTTACGTTTTGCACGGAGGCGTCCTTAGCAACGAGCCCGCCATAAAGAAGAAGAAGAAGAAGATAATAGTAGCCAGGATTTGCTAATACTTACACTCAAAGTTGACGAGGATAGCTGTTACTCTTAATAAATTGAAACTATTAACTTTGATAGTAACTTTAAGAGTAAAAGTTAATAGCTCGTGAGGATACGGGCCCAGGTGATCTATTTTGAGAGACATTCATTGACGACGTAGGCTCACGTGGCCGTAGCCTATTCATGTTATCCGTATAATATTTTCTGACCACAAATTCCAAATTTCTAAAAATTATGATTGATAGACTTCATTTTCTGTTTATGTAATACTTTTTTTCTACAGCGTGTGTCATTTCTTGAATTCACGCAGGCTTGGGATTTGTGTCTTTCCATTCTTTACATATTTCCTCCCTGGTCACAAAACGCCAGAAGACGCTTCACGTACGTACTCTATGTAATGTAGGAAAGTCATTACTGACTCGGCTGATGCCCGGATAATTCAGTTAATCAGGTAGGTAGATAATGAAATAATGATTAAGAATAATTACTGCAAAACACGTTAGGTGAAGAATCAGCAGCCAAGTCTAATCTATAGCAATAAGTGACCCAAGTTTTCTCATGAGTTTGGAAGTGCTCACCTTAGTTCTAAGTTTCATTAAACCCTTGCCAGAAAAGCTGCAGGGGTCACAACAAGAACTGATGGGTGCTCTTGGAAGTGTAGCTACACAGAGCTGCATAGATGCATTTCAGTCCTATCGTGATGGAAATAAGTTCAACCAACTTTTTGCCCAAGCTGAGGAAAGGTACGGAGATATCATCCAGAAGCCTTGAACAATCAGTGGTCATCATAAACATAATTAAGGCTAACCCTACAACAGCAACTCCATAGGAGTACTATCGAAGAGCTATTTTTCTCCCATTTTCGGACACTGCTATAGCACAACTTAGGGAAAGGTTTGCATCTAAACACATTAGGAGTTTTTTGTTGGGAAATCTTGTTCCCTCTTTTTCAGTTGATAATGGCTTTGGTAAACTGAAGGAGGCAGTTGAATTTTATGGAAATTTCTTGATGGAGATGCCGATCTCGTTGAAGATGACTATCTACGGGGGCAGAGTTATTGGGAGCGTCGTGAATCTCATGAGAGGTCAAAGCAAGTTCTTGAGACATTAGCATGTGCCAAAAAATTGGGCACACGTCCAAAATTTTCCACCCTATTGCAAATTTTTCAACTCTGCCTGTTAGCACTTTCACCAATGAGCGATTATTAAGTGCCCTTAAATTGCTTAAAACATACCTTAGGAACGCAGTGAGTGACAGTCGTTTAAATGGACTGGCCTTACTCTGTCCATTGTGACACAAATCTTGATCATGAAGTCCTTGATGAATTTGCACGTAAGAACAGACGCCTAAATTTGAGGTAAACCAGTTACAATGTATTGTTGTTGACAGTAACGAATCTAATTCATCTAGTTAATTTTTATTTTATATTAATAAAATACCTGACCCAGTTTCCATGTATCTTGTAAAAATATGTATTACAGCAGCAGCCTGCATAAACGAAGATTATACATGTTATATGAATATAACATTTTTTTCCTTGCCAGTATATTACTTTTTTATCAGAACATTTAGTTCTAGAGTAAGTAGTGTTGTTTCGAGGGAAAATTTTTGCAGTCCAAATTACAGAAATGAACAAGATTTCTCCCCTCTCCACACCCACCATACTTCCCTTCCCTTCTGCCGCCGCTGACTCTCATTCATCACCCCCCTCTCCCCTTTCCTCCACCTCTTCCCTCCCTTCCGTCTCTTCCTGCTCTTCCTCGCATTCTCTCTCCTTGTCCTCCCCCACATCACCTCCCCCCTCCTCTGCTACCACTACCTCCCCCGCCTCCTCCTCCTCCCCCGCCTCCCTCCCTCTCCCCTCCTCCCCTGCCTCCCCCACCACCTCCGCCACCACCTCAGCCACCTCCTCCTCCCCCTTCGACGTCATCCTTCCTCTCTCTCCTTCTTCCACTCATCGTCCTCCTCCTCCTCCTCCTCCTCCACCTCCTCCTCCACCTCCCTCCCACCCTGCCTCCCCACCACCTCCGCCACCACCTCAGCCACCTCCTCCTCCCCCTCCCCTTCGACGTCATCTCCTTCCTCTCTCTCCTTCTTCCACTCCTCCTCCTCTTCCTCCTCCTCCTCCTCCTCCTCCCCCTCCTCCACCTCCACCACTTCCTCCCACTCCCTGCTGCCGCCTCCTCTCCTCCTGTAGCGGCTTCCCTTCCGTCTACTGACAAAGTTAATAAGAGGAAAGTACTGGTGGTTGGGGACTCTCAAGTCAGGTTCATTGACAGGTACTTTTGTTCAAGGGATAAGGAAAATAGGCTTCGAGTGTGCTTTCCCGGGGCAGGCATCCAGCACGTATCTAACAGAATGGAGGAAATTTTAGCAGGGGAGGGGACACAGCCAATCGTCTTCTGCAGTTACGGTGGTAATGACATCAGTAAGGTGGGTAGCGAAGAGATATTTCGGCGCTTCAGGGAATCGTTTGCTAAGGTGAGGGACTTCGGGGGGGTGCCGGCTGTTTGTGGGGTTTTGCCGAGGAGGGGGGTGGGAGAGGGATGGCTTTCCAGAGCCTTAGCAGTAAACAGCAGGCTAGCGGCCCACTGTAAGCGAAATGGTTGGCTTTTCCTTGACAATTGGGACCTCTTCTACAATAAAGCCACCTTGTATGCCAAGGATGGCGTACATCTGTCACTCCAGGGGGTGAAGGTTCTCGCAAACTCCCTCGAGCGATCACTTAGCACCCTACATAATTTTTTAGAGTAGGCGAGGGGGGAGGGCCTGTCAATGCATAGCAGACTGGGACCAGGGGGCGCAGGAGAAATCGAAAGGATATAAGAAAGGATGGGCTAACGGCTTATTACACCAACAGTAGGAGTCTCAGGAACAAGATAGATCTACTGAGGGGGAAAGCATGTGTCGAGAAATTCGACATTATAGCTATCACGGAAACATGGGTGGATACTGCCAACAAAAACTTTGTGTCTGAATATGAAATAGATGGTTACCAGATGTTTCACAAAGATAGAAAGGGAAGAAGGGGAGGGGGGGTGGCACTTAGTGTTAAAGACACACTTAAATGTTCCGCTAACAACTCTATTCAAACAAATAGCGACTCAGAATCAGTTTGGGTGGACGTCCACAAAGGGAAGGACAAACTAAT
Source organism: Eriocheir sinensis (assembly GCF_024679095.1). Lineage (NCBI taxonomy): Eukaryota > Metazoa > Arthropoda > Malacostraca > Decapoda > Varunidae > Eriocheir > Eriocheir sinensis. The sequence continues at coordinate 463,899 of NW_026111542.1, read as the reverse complement.
TCTAGGGGTTCTTTACAGGCCACCCAACCTCAGCAGACAGGAGACTGATATATTACTACAAGAGGTAGGCAGGGCGAGCAGGAGCAAAAATGTCTGCATAATGGGGGATTTTAACTATAGGAATATAGATTGGGAAGGCGTGGTGGGTGATCTAGAGTCTGAGGATTTTCTGAAAGTAATACAAGATAATTTTCTCAAGCAGACAGTAACAGAGCCCACCAGGGGTAACAACATTCTGGACTTGGCCTTAACTAACACCGAGTATATGATCAGCGAGCTAGATGTTGAGGGAGAATTAGGTGGCAGTGATCACAAGGAAATTAGGTTTAAATTAGACTCGGTGACCCATGAACTCAACCCTGTGTTGGTGCCCGACTTTAGAAGAGCTGATTATGAGGGGCTCAGAAGACACCTTGAGGAGGTAAATTGGGAAACCTTAGGGCTGGATGAGGGCCAGATCTCAGGGCTGGAACCGGAAAGACAGGGGAACCATGTAGAAATGACCTACAATAATTTAGTTAGAGAAATTGCAGAGGGTCAGAGACATCATATCCCTTACCAAGCACGTAGGAAGGAAAATAACGACCCCAAATGGATGACCCGCAGACTCAAGCATGAAATAGGCTTCCTTCGCTTCCCCTCCTCCCTCGGACCGCTTGCTAATGAAAATGGTAACCACACGAACGATGAAAATGAAATGGCTACAATCCTAAATAACTTTTTCGCATCCGTATTTACCGACGAAGATTGTTTATCACCTCAACCGCCGGAGGTTAGAAGGGCCGAAAAGATGTGACATTTTACGCACAATTGAAAAGATTAAAGTAAGCAAAGCTCCTGGTCCAGACAAAATTACCCCTAGGGTATTAAAAGAAATCAAAAATCAAATTTGTAAACCGCTCTCCATCATATTCAATAAATCTTTAACAGCTGGAAAAGTTCCGTCGGATTGGAAACTTGCAAATGTCACACCAATTTTCAAAAAGGGGGACAAGTCTCATCCAGGAAACTATCGACCAATTAGCCTGACATCTATTGTTTGTAAGTTAATGGAGATTATCATTCGCGACAATATGGTGAAATTCTTCGAAGAAAATAATATAATAAATAATTCGCAACATGGCTTCCGTAGTAAACGTTCGTGTTTAACTAACTTACTTGATTTTTTTCACTATATTTTTGAGGTGTTCGATGAAAGCAGATCAGTAGATATCATATATCTGGATTTTCAAAAGGCATTTGATAAGGTCCCCCACCAACGATTGCTCAGCAAACTACTGGCGCACGGTATCTCGGGTAACATTCACAATTAGCTTGTGGACTGGCTCTCTGAGCGGAAGCAGAGAGTAGTTCTAAACGGTGTTACATCTAACTGGCTCGATGTCAAAAGCGGCGTACCTCAAGGATCAGTGCTTGGCCCCATGCTCTTCTTAATTTATGTTAATGATATCGATGATGGGCTCACTTGCAAAGTATCAAAATTTGCTGATGACACAAAAATTGCTAGTAAAGTAACTGCGACACTCGACGAAGAAGCTTTACAATCAGAAATAGATCGACTTGCACGTTGGACCAATCAATGGCAAATGAAATTTAACGTTGACAAATGTAAAGTGTTGCACATCGGAAAAAATAACAATCGCGTTCGGTACGTAATGATTGGCCAACAACTTTCTGCAGTAAGTAAAGAAAAGGATCTTGGAATCACTATATCAAGCGATTTAAAGCCCAGTCAGCATTGTTCAGAGGTAGTTAAAACTGCAAACAAATTGGTTGGCTTCGTCGGACGAGTCTTTAATAATAAATCGGAAAAAGTAATATTAAAACTGTATAATTCGTTGGTTCGACCCCGTCTAGAGTACTGTGTACAGTTTTGGTCTCCTACTACAGAAAAGACATAGAAAAGTTGGAACGGGTCCAACGAAGAGTAACAAAGATGATTCCTAGGTTGAGAAATTTGTCATATGAACAAAGGCTTAAAGAAGTAAATTTATTCAGCCTATCAAAACGAAGAATGCGAGGCGATCTAATAGAAGTGTTTAAAATGTTCAAAGGATTCAGTGATATTAATGCGGAAGATTACTTTACAATTGATCGATCAAATAGAACAAGAAGAAATCACAATTTGAAGATAAGTGGTAAAAGATTCTCGTCACACGAAGCTAAACACTTCTTCTTCAATCGAGTTGTTAATGTTTGGAACTCTCTACCTTGTGATGTCGTTGATAGTACAACAGTTACGGCCTTCAAGAATAGATTAGACAAGTGTTTTGAATCCAACCAGCAACTAAGATATTACTCATTGTCGTAATAACGTTACGTTCTTTCGAATACTGGTGTCCTTGTCCGCTTTTATCGCCCGGTTAGTGGTAGCAGTAATGGTAGTTCTTTCCTCTTTCCTACATAAATTCCATGCAGTTTTTCCATGCTGCATGGTTCTTTTTCCTTTCCTGCCAGCTTTGGCTGGAGGGATGGGGGGGTGGGGAGGAGCCTTCGCCTTTGCTGTCCTTCATCTTCCACCTTTGATTAGATAGTTAGTGTAGCTTGTCACAAACAACCTCGTAAGGACCAGCAGGTCTGCTGTTGCTTGTTCTTTCTTTGTGTATCTTTGTGTTTGTGTTCCTCCTCCTCCTCCTCCTCCTCGTCCGCCTCCTCCTCCTCCGTCTCCTCCTCCTCCTCCTCCTCCTCCTCCTCCTCCTCCTCCTCCTCCTCCTCGTCCCTCCTCCACCTCCTCCTCCTCCTCCTCCTCCCCCTCCTCCTCCTCCTCCTCCCCCTCCTCCTCCTCCTCCTCCTCCTCCTCCTCCTCCTCCTCCTCCTCCTCCTCCTCCTCCTCTTTCTCCTCCTCCTTCTCCTCCTCCTTCTCCTCGCTAGCGTACAGGCGTAGACGGAAGACAATCCTCCCAGCCGTCTCCTGTGAAGACGGATCACACTTCAACGGATCAAGGGTCAACAACAAGGTTAACATAAAACTGGTGGGTGACAGCATTGTTAGAGAACAACTGACTGAGTTCTGTGGACGAAGTATCAAGAACAGGAGACGCTACTGTATTCCTGGTGCAAAACTACAAGATATAGAAGAAGCGGCAGACCTCGTCTCAGACCGCACGGAACAGGACACACTCTTTGTTTTGCACGCTGGCACGAACAACGTTCAAACAACGCGCACGGAGGAAATTTTAGCCGACTACCGACGAGTAATCCGCCGCTACAAGGAGAAGTCACGCCACATCATTGTCTCCGGGATTCTTCCGAGAATCAACGCCTTCACAGGCTTCCACAGAAAGGCGTCAAACATCAACAACAGACTGAAGCACCTCTGCCAGGAAGAGGAAGCTTCGCAAATCAGTGGGATCATTTCTATGATATCCCCGACCTTTTCCGTCCTGACGGTCTTCACCTCAATGCGATTGGCTCAGCACGGCTTGGTAGGCTGCTGAACGAGGAAGTACTTTTGTACTCAAAAAACTCCGAGCGCGGGAGGGGCACCAAAGTATTGTAAACAACCAACCAGTAGAGCCCGCCCATCATACACCAACGCCCCCAACAGAAAACACACGCAGACACCGGACTACTGTGCCTCGAAGCACTGAAGTCAAGAAGGACATTTCTGTCCTATACACCAACGCGCGGAGCTTAATACCCAAACGGGATGAGTTACTTGCCTACGTTGACGTAGAAAGTCCGGACGTGATTGCCATCACCGAAACGTGGGCCACCTCTGACCACCTAATGACCGAATTCTCAATTCCAGGCTACGAGAGCTTCTACAAAACAGACTTCACAAGAAAGGAGGAGGTGTTATCTGTTACGTCAAGAACAAATACCCTGCCGTGGAAGTAACCAAAGGAGACTCAGTGAAATATGACACAGTATATGTTGAACTGGAGACTAGCAAGCACAACAAAATAACGATTGGAACCGTTTACAGACCTCCAAAGCAACAAGAAGCGGACGACGAAGCGCTGTACGAAGAAATCCACACCGTAACGCAAAACAAACAATCAGTCATTATCGGGGACTTTAACTGTGCCAACATTGACTGGACCACGATGATTGGAGATCGGGAGGGTAACAGATTGCTCGAAATGTTAGAAGACACTTTTCTTACTCAGATTGTTACCCAACCGACGAGGGAAAATAACATATTAGACCTAGTACTCGTGAGTGATTCAGATCTCACACGTGAATGTCAAGTCGGCGAAAAGCTGGATGGTTGCGACCATCACCTAATCCGCCTAAAGATCAGAACAGACCATGAACTCACCGAAAACACGTCCAAGATTCCAGACTACAAAAGAGCCAATTTTAATTTCGCTCGTGAGCTGCTAACCCAGACAACTTGGGAACCCATGACCTACACTCCTGTGGAGGAACTGAGGGACACGCACGGCTAATGAAAGCTACACGAGGCGGGGTTTGCTGGAGAGGGAGAGAAAAAATATGGGAAAGATGAGCCAGCAAAAAAGTTAACAAATTGGGGATTCCTTTACGACGGAAACGAAAAAAGACAAACACGACGGAAACGAACAAATGAGTCACGACCTTTTATTATTTAGAGGCAAGAACTTACACAACGGAGGAAGAAATAATGGGAAATGGTAAATCGGGTAAACGTTTCAATTCTATAACCGAGAATGTCATAGTGATACCAGCACCGTTAGAAATAAATGCACGTTAATTTATAGACACTGATGAATATACGCTAATAAGTATACGTTGATTATCTTACGTTACAATATAGTAATAGTAATGAGGAGGAGGAGGAGGTGGAAGTTATCAAAGGGAAGAAGAATAACCTGGAGAAAAAGAAGAAGAAAAAGAAGAAAGAAGACAGAAAAAAATAAGAAAAGAAGCAAAAGAAGAAAGAAAAACAAATGAGAAAAAGAAGACCTCAAATAAAAAGGTAAAAAGGAGTAGAATTAGTATAGATAATAAAGACTGCTGAAAAGGGGTAAATAAAAGAGCAAATTTAAAGAATGACAACGACTCTACATTTGGAAGAAGACGTAAGAAGGCGGAAGGGAAAAAAGAGAAGGAGACTGAAGGAGGAGGAGAAGGAAGAGGAAGAAGAAAAAAAAAGAAAAAGAGAAGAAAAAGAAAAAGAGCAAGAAGGAGAGGAGGAGGCGGACGCGGAGGAGAATGAGAGCTGTGAAAGATGAAGAAAGAAAGAGAGTAACAGAATCGGCGAGGAAGGGAGAGGAGGAACTTATAAACATGGGGTGACTGTAACAAGGAGACCAAACAAAGAAGTAACATTTGGAAGAGCAAGAAACCAACAAGAGAGAGAGAGAGAGAGAGAGAGAGAGAGAGAGAGAGAGAGAGAGAGAGAGAGAGAGAGAGAGAGAGAGAGAGAGAGAGAGAGAGAGAGAGAGAGAGAGAGAGAGAGAGAGAGAGAGAGAGAGAGAGAAGAGAAGAAGGAGGAGGAGGAGGTGGAAGGTTGGGTTGTGTGTGGAGAGCGGTCAAGGTGGGGCACAGAGGGGGAGGGAGGGGAGGAGGAGGGGGATGCAATGGGCTAAATGGAAGGGGAAGACCCATTATCAAGGGTGGAAGGATTACGGCGGTGTGGGTGGCCTGGGATTAAGAAGGGTGGTTGGGGGGGAGCAGAGAGAGAGAGGGAGGGGAGGGAGAGAGATGGTGGGAGGGGAGGGAGGAGGGGAATGGTGTGTGTGTGTGTGTGTGAGAGAGAGAGAGAGAGAGAGAGAGAGAGAGAGAGAGAGAGAGAGAGAGAGAGAGAGAGAGAGAGAGAGAGAGAGAGAGAGAGAGAGAGAGAGAGAGATGAGGGAGGAGGAGGGGGGAGAAAAAGTGTGTGTGTGTGTGTGTGTGTGTGAGAGAGAGAGAGAGAGAGAGAGAGAGAGAGAGAGAGAGAGAGAGAGAGAGAGAGAGAGAGAGAGAGAGAGAGAGAGAGAGAGAGAGAGAGAGAGGGAGGGAGAGATGGGAGGTGGGAGGGAGGAAGGGAAAAGTGTGTGTGTGTGTGTGAGAGAGAGAGAGAGAGAGAGAGAGAGAGAGAGAGAGAGAGAGAGAGAGAGAGAGAGAGAGAGTAAAAAAGAAAAAAAAAATAGAAAAAAAAAAAAGAAAAAGAAAAAGAGAGAAAAAAGAAAAGAAGAAAAAATGAAGAAAAACAAGAAAAAGAAGAAAAAGAAAAGAAAAAAGAAAAAAGAAAAAAGAAAAAAAAGATAAAAAAAAAGAGAGAAGAGAGAACGAACGAACGACGAACAGAACTCAGGTCACAACAGACGAACAGACCCAAGGTCCCATAGGTATATGTGGGGTATAAGTGTAAATAAAGGTTGTAAAAAATAAAAAAAAAAAAAAAATATAATAAAAAAAGAAAAACTTCATTCTAATATCCAACCTTGAGAGGGGACCGGAACCTGACCTATTACCTTTTGTGAAATCGATGCGCTAGCTACTCCGCCATCGGAGTTATGGGGGGGAGTGATTTAAAGTAATAGGAGAGTAAGGAGAGTGAAAGAAAGGACGGGAAAATATATAAGAAAAGAAGGAATAGAGAAAAAAGCCGAAATAATAATAATAAGTGAGCAGAAATAAGTGGGAATGAAGGAAGAGAAAAGGAAGAGAAGGACTAGAGAAAAGGCTGAAATAATTATTAGTAAGGAAAAGTACATGAATGGATAAGTAAAGTAAATGAAAAGAAGGAGTAGAGAAAGAGAGGAAATGATAAGTAAACAGAAGTAAGTGAGATTAGAGGAAAGAAATGTAAATAAAGAGAAGGAATAGAGAAAAAACTGATGTGATTATAAGTAAGGAAAAATAAATGAAAATGGATATGAAAAGTAAATGAAGATAAGAATTAGAGAAAAAAAAGATGAAGGGATAATTAGTAAACAAATGTAAGTGAGAATGGAGGAAGAAAAATTAATGAAGAGAAAGAATAGAAAAAAAAAAGATAAGACATAATAAGTAAGAAATTATTGAGCAAAGGTGAGCTAGGTGAGGTAAGGGAGCCGTGACCTCTCCTAACACTCACTCATGACATAGTGAACAGAAGGTTTCGTCATTATGAGTGTCGAAAGCAGCGAGTATGTAATATAACTGACTGTTAGCACCCTACCCGAAATTGACCTCTTCCACCCGAAAGTGACCTCTCTTCTGGCATCGTGTTTTTTTTTTATCAGAACAGCGTAAAGCAGACTCTTGTTTGTCCTGCGAATAACAGAAGCCATTGAACAGTGTGAGAGCGAGGAAGAGTCACCCGCCGTCTAGTTCAACTGCAAAGAACCACCTCACGACCGCCTTAAAAACGAGAGATTGTGTTAATGTTACTGTGTCTCTGTTATTGCGGATACAGGTAAAGAATAGCCACTGAAGGCGGGGTTGAGGCCATTGAACTGTGCTGTGAAGGACTGAGCACGCCTTCCCATAACACAGCGGCTAGTGAAGGGAGGTCGCAAGCAAAATGAGAGAGAAAATGTAATGAAATGTAATGATGGTTGAGGTCGCATCGTGGGAAGCCTCGTGGTTTTTCTGCAACATTTAGTTCAATATAAAGTGTAGTAACGTGAGACTGGGGAGCCGGTTTTACAGAGTCATAAATTTGTCAAAGAATATTCTGGCAAACGATCAATTCTTCATAGCTCACAAACATGTCCTATTCAATGTAATATAGTGAAGATTGCCCGAGTGTCTTGCCGGTGCTAACAGTCACTCCCCTTCAGCAAGAGAGTAAACAACATTCCCTTCAGGACAGAGAGGCTCAACTTTAACCTACCGCTCAGAAAGTAGTGTTTATGTATCTGTTTACTAAGTCTATCAACAGAGTAACGATGCCAACAACTTTCTCAACACGACAAAATCAATCTTAGACTCCCTCTCGATATCCATTGCTTGTGTTTGCCTATCTATGGAGTAATTAAGTGGAGTAACTAATGGAGTCATTAACTAACTCTAGCTCATTACGTAGCCTTTTTATGAAGTAGCAATATCCACACGCCAAAATCTGTTTAGTCTACCTCTCGATAGGTGTTGTTTGTCTGCTTGCCTAACTTACTAAGGGAAGAGATTGTCAATGTCTTCGCTCCTTCATCGCTTTCACTCATTCACTCCATAAGAAGAGTCTACGTACTTGTTTACTAAGCTTGCCTGTGAAGTAAACAATGTAAAAAGCTTTCCCTGCCCCACATTATCAGCCTTAGTCTTCTTTTCAATAAGTGTAGCGTTTGTGTGTTTGCCTAACTTGCTAAGGGAAGTTAATCAGTCTTTTTCACTCTTTCGCTTATAAATTCACGTAGCAGTGATCATATATTTGTCAAGACGGCAAACAGCTTTTCCTACAGGACAGCATGAGGTTTAGTTCCCTGACCCTCTGTTTGAATATTTGTCAAACCTGCTACTGAAAGGCTTAATCAGTATCTTCACTCCTTCATCTCTGTCACTGATAAACTCTGGAGCAACCTTTCGCCTACTGTAATCCTTCCTATGGCAAACTATTTCAATAACGGAGTATATGAAGACGCGTTTAAAAACGTACTTGATACCACTGAAAGATTTAATTAGTATCTTCATAACCTCATCTCTGTCACTGATAAACTCTGGAGCAACCTTTCGCCTACTGTAATCCTTTCCATGGCAAACTATTTCAAGAGCGGAGTATATGAAGACGCGCTTCAAAACATACTTGATAATTCTTTGGCGCATCAGTATTCAATCTTCGTAGCGTTTTTTCAGCTTCTCGTCTAACCTTGAACTGTCGCGTTTTACGGTACAAATAAGCCCGCGACAGCCCGTGCCCACCCAGTCAGTACACGCTGTTTATTTGTTCACACACACTGAGCCGATAAATCAAACGGGTTCAAAACAAAGCAGCCTACAAGTATTATTCATGTACGAACACTGACACTGAACTATTGTCTCCCTTTACTCGCCCCACAGAAAAACGATATATAATAGTTTGTCCTTCAACACCCACCTCCCCCCAGCACTCCCCCTTCCCCCCCACCACGCAATGTCGCCGTGTAAGTATTCTGGTACAAGCGTGTGACAGTTGTTCGCGATATGTAAAAGTCGGCGAGGCTTGCAAAAATATATTAAACCCGATGTCACTAAGAGTAAAACATTATCTTATTTGAGGAATGCTTTTTTTTCCTATTAATATTTGTCCGCGGCGAGGGTAACACGGCCCGGGACAGCTATAATGGATGAGATGTTTAAATCAGCATTATGAGCCGCGTCATTGCATAGAGAAGCAAGGCTGACTGAGGCGTTGAGGCCGCGGGGACGCTTGAGAGACGAGGACTGAAGGCTAATGTTTGTGCTGAAAGGAAGTTGTCTTGGCCCATTATTTTGACAGGCAGCGTTAGACCATTATTTTGACATGTAACATTAGTCCATTATTTTGACACCTACCCGTAGCCTATTATTTTGAAATGTAACATGAGTCCAACATATTGACACCTACCCTTAGCCTATTATTTTGACACCTACCCTTAGTCCATTATTTTGACACCTACCCTTAGTCCATTATTTTGACACCTACCCTTAGCCTATTATTTTGAAATGTAACATGAGTCCATTATTTTGACACCTACCCTTAGCCTATTATTTTGAAATGTAACATGAGTCCATTATTTTGTCACCTACCCTTAGTCCATTATTTTGACACCTACCCTTAGTCCATTATTTTGACACCTACCCTTAGCCTATTATTTTGAAATGTAACATGAGTCCATTATTTTGACACCTACCCTTAGTCCATTATTTTGACACCCAGCATCAGTCCATTATTTTGACACTCAGCATTAGTCCATTATTTTGACACTCAGCATTAGTCCATTATTTTGACACCCAGCATCAGTCCATTATTTTGACACTCAGCATCAGTCCATTATTTTGACACTCAGCATTAGTCCATTATTTTGACACCCAGCATCAGTCCATTATTTTGACACTCAGCATTAGTCCATTATTTTGACACTCAGCATTAGTCCATTATTTTGACACCCAGCATCAGTCCATTATTTTGACACCCAGCATCAGTCCATTATTTTGACACCCAGCATTAGTCCATTATTTTGACACTCAGCATTAGTCCATTATTTTGACACTCAGCATCAGTCCATTATTTTGACACTCAGCATTAGTCCATTATTTTGACACTCAGCATCAGTCCATTATTTTGACACTCAGCATTAGTCCATTATTTTGAAACTCAGCATCAGTCCATTATTTTGACACTCAGCATCAGTCCATTATTTTGACACTCAGCATTAGTCCATTATTTTGACACTCAGCATCAGTCCATTATTTTGACACTCAGCATCAGTCCATTATTTTGACACTCAGCATCAGTCCATTATTTTGACACTCAGCATCAGTCCATTATTTTGACACTCAGCACCAGTCCATTATTTTGACACTCAGCATCAGTCCATTATTTTGACACCTACACTTAGTCCATTATTTTGACACTCAGCATTAGTCCATTATTTTGACACTCAGCATCAGTCCATTATTTTGACACCTACCCTTAGTCCATTATTTTGACACTCAGCATTAGTCCATTATTTTGACACTCAGCATCAGTCCATTATTTTGACACCTACCCTTAGTCCATTATTTTGACACTCAGCATCAGTCCATTATTTTGACACTCAGCATCAGTCCATTATTTTGACACTCAGCATCAGTCCATTATTTTGACACTCAGCATCAGTCCATTATTTTGACACTCAGCATCAGTCCATTATTTTGACACCCAGCATCAGTCCATTATTTTGACACTCAGCATCAGTCCATTATTTTGACACTCAGCATTAGTCCATTATTTTGACACCCAGCATCAGTCCATTATTTTGACACTCAGCATCAGTCCATTATTTTGACACCCAGCATTAGTCCATTATTTTGACACTCAGCATCAGTCCATTATTTTGACACCCAGCATCAGTCCATTATTTTGACACTCAGCATCAGTCCATTATTTTGACACTCAGCATCAGTCCATTATTTTGACACCCAGCATCAGTCCATTATTTTGACACTCAGCATTAGTCCATTATTTTGACACCCAGCATCAGTCCATTATTTTGACACCCAGCATTAGTCCATTATTTTGACACCCAGCATCAGTCCATTATTTTGACACTCAGCATCAGTCCATTATTTTGACACTCAGCATTAGTCCATTATTTTGACACTCAGCATCAGTCCATTATTTTGACACTCAGCATTAGTCCATTATTTTGACACCCAGCATCAGTCCATTATTTTGACACCCAGCATTAGTCCATTATTTTGACACTCAGCATCAGTCCATTATTTTGACACTCAGCATCAGTCCATTATTTTGACACCCAGCATTAGTCCATTATTTTGACACCCAGCATCAGTCCATTATTTTGACACTCAGCATTAGTCCATTATTTTGACACTCAGCATTAGTCCATTATTTTGACACTCAGCATTAGTCCATTATTTTGACACCCAGCATTAGTCCATTATTTTGACACTCAGCATTAGTCCATTATTTTGACACTCAGCATTAGTCCATTATTTTGACACACAGCATTAGTCCATTATTTTGACACTCAGCATCAGTCCATTATTTTGACACTCAGCATCAGTCCATTATTTTGACACCCAGCATTAGTCCATTATTTTGACACTCAGCATTAGTCCATTATTTTGACACTCAGCATCAGTCCATTATTTTGACACTCAGCATCAGTCCATTATTTTGACACTCAGCATCAGTCCATTATTTTGACACTCAGCATCAGTCCATTATTTTGACACTCAGCATCAGTCCATTATTTTGACACTCAGCATTAGTCCATTATTTTGACACTCAGCATTAGTCCATTATTTTGACATTCAGCATCAGTCCATTATTTTGACACTCAGCATCAGTCCATTATTTTGACATGTAACGTCAGTCCATTATTTTGACACCCAGCCTTCGATTCAGCTTATTTTTGGATAGTTCTATGCCCATTATTGTTTTTTTTTCTTCACTTCCCACTTCTGTAACACAAGGATACACGAGGACACCGTTTATTATCCCGCCATTACCTCCCATCATGTACCCTCCGATTCAAAGCCATGATACAGCACTCCCTGTTCTTTGCCGCCCCGTGACAGGACATTATGGTCGGTATTCTGAAACACTTCCACCTCTCCACTTAAGCTATTTCTTAAGGCCGGAAAGGAGATCAGTCTGGTTCTAATGAGTGTATATTTAGGTTCATGGTACAGAAGAAGGGGCAGACTATCAGAAGGGTCATAAAACTACCCCTGGAAATGCCCAAATCCATACGAAAGCCTAGTCAAATCTGTGTGCTTGGCCGCCCAAAGGTATAAGAATATGACCCTATCATTCCTCACCACTATCAAGCTGGTTGGCGGTCACAGTCGCTGGCGAGGTCGGGGCCAGCGACTTGTGTTGGGACGGACTCAACACAGCTCCTTCAGAGTGGAGGCCGTTTTACCCCCAAAAGGGGAATCACTCAACCAATAGACATTAGAAAGATATATATGAGTTGTTGATTGATAGATTGATTGTGTGTGTGTGTGTGTGTGTGTGTGTGTGTGTGTGTGTGTGTGTGTGTGTGTCCTCCATGAGGCTACTTAAGACACAGCTCCCCCTTGTGGCTTGTTATTAGGAGACGAGGAGGAGGAGAAGGAGGAGGTGGAAGAAGAAGAAGAAAAAGCTAATGATGAGTGAAGGGAAGGGGGAGGAGGAAGGAGGAAGAGGAGGAGGAGGAGGAGGGATACCGAAGAAGGACTTAGCAGCAACTCCTTAAGGGCAAGAAGCGGCGTGCTGGGGGAATGCATAAACACTGTGGCCTTTCCCGGCGTCTCTTCTTCACTACCTCATTGACAGCGGGGCCTTGGCGGGGGTGGGAAGCGAGGCTGGAGAGGAGAGAGGTAGAGGAAGGAGCGAGGAGAAAAAGATTACCATACACCTTTTTATATTTGGCCTGAGCTCACCTTACCTTACCTGCCCTGTACTGATGACTTCCTTAAGCTCACCTTTCATAGCGCGTTACGTGAGGAGGGTGATTATGTACGACTGTCTTATTGGGGGTCTGGTCCATAGTGTTCATAAGCTTGGCGCCTCACAGGAGACGGAGAGAAAAAAAACTAAAGCCTGTATTTTTAAACGTATCGGTCCTCTGATCGCCTGTTTGAAAAGCCTCTCGCAGAAGTTGCTGGGCTTTTCGTGGACTGTTTTGTGATCCTGGTGATAGTTTTACACGACTTCTGCACCTTGAACGGGAAAATACCCATAAAAACCCGGGTAGTCTTCTCTGTGGCCTGTGGAAATAGTCGTAGTGGGAGCCCGAGGCGTTTAAAAATATGGACTTAAGACGTAATGCAAAGGGAAGAAAAAGAAGAAAAGGCTGGTTTGTAACATGAAGAGCCGAGATGATGAATATGTTATTGGTCGTTATTTCTATAGCGTTCAGAAGCTTGGAAACTTATAAAAGAATGAGAGAAAAAAATTAGACAGATGAACAGAGGGTAGGGTGAAGAAGGGCTGAGACATAGATAGATTGATAGATAGATAGATGGATGGATAGATAGATAGATAGAGAGAGAGAGAGAGAGAGAGAGAGAGAGAGAGAGAGAGAGAGAGAGAGAGAGAGAGAGAGAGAGAGAGAGAGAGAGAGAGAGATGAAAAAAATCCTAGGTTGTAACATTAGGAGACTGGAAGCGAGCATAATGGATTAGGGAACAGGTAATGGCTTATGCAATTAATCCCCTTACAATAGCCTTTTCTCCTCCTCCTCCTCCTCCTCGTCTCTCCCATCACTCATCCTGCCTGCCATAATGATTCCCTTAAGCTTACCTTTCCCAGACTGTTACCTGAGTGATTAGAATATTTTATTGGTGTTATGTTCCTCACTCCATTACCTCACCTATCTCCCGTAATACCTTTCCTAATTAAACTCACCTTTCATAGACGATTATCTGAGTCTTGTGTAGCAGAGGGATTAGGAATATTTGATTAGCATTAGGTTCCTTGTATTATTCTTTCCTTTTCGTATCCTCCTCCTCATCCTCCTTCCTCACCTTGCCTTCCTATCGTGATATTTTTCTTAATTGATTTAACGCACCTTTCATAGACGATTATCTGAGTCTTTACAGTAGAGTGATTAGGATTATTTTATTGGTATTATGTTCTTATACTTTTTTTCTCCTCATGTTTTTCTCCTCCTCCTCCTCCTCCATCACGTCTCTTACCTCACGTGATACCTTTCGTAATTGATCATTCTCACCACCGAAAGGTGGACAAGACTCGGCGGTGACTGAAAAATCCCAGCTTGTGGCGGCGGGCAGGGTGCGAACGCGTGTCCTCCGCCGGCACGCTAACCACTCAGCCAGCGCCTCCCCCACATTCATGGTGCGGAGGTCTCGTCTAATTATCACCAGGCTCATAACACTGCCCATGGAAATACTAACGCCACGACTACTACCAAAGCCTTATCTACTGTGGGTGTTGAGCCCTGAAATGTCTGCGCCGTGTTCCCTCCACGCTGAGACGAAACTACAGAGCGCTGACTGAAACATTTGAAACATTTGAAACATTTATTAATAGCCTATTAGGTACAGTTACATATGTTTTTGTATGTATTGTTAGAGGCCAGCCTTTATATAAGCATAAGCTTTTCAGGCTTTTCAAGCTGTTTAGAAGCGCTGACACCCTTAAAGGAAAGCAATTAGCCGTCTCCGACTAAGGCATTTCGCTGACGCTGACAGAAGACCGCGGGATATGTTTTTTCTTCTTTTTTCTTCTTAGTTATCGAGCGGCGCGCGTTCCTTCCATAACAATGACTCTGAATACTTGTCCGGTGCGTCTGTTTTTTTTCATCTTTTTTTTTTTCTCAGTGGTCATTCTCTGCATTCTTAGCGGGAGCCTTTGGCATTCTTAACACGTCCGCTGCACTTGGATATATTTTTCTTGTAGACTTTCATACGCAGTTACATTTAGACTTATATACTTCTCTGGAAGGTGTGTGTGTGTGTGTGTGTGTGTGTGTGTGTGTGTGTGTGTGTGTGTGTGTGTGTGGTTTGGTCTACCATCTCCATCTATTTACACACACACACACACAAACTAATAGACGCTCCATTCATTATAAATCTTCTAAACACTTACAAGCTACACGTTTTTTTCTAATCATCATCATCATCCTCATTCCGAACAAGTACTAATTGGGGGTATAATATTTCCTCTTATTTACTTGTAGCGTTTAGAGAGGCGGGTCGTTGTTCTTTTTTCTTGCACTAAAGTCTCGGGTGATGCATCGACCACCTCCTCGTTCGTGTTCCTTCTTAATTACTACCACTAAGACGCCGCCGTTTAATGACTACTGTGGATGCTACTACCGCCCCTCTACCGCTACCTACTCCTACTGCTCCTCCTCCTCCGCCGCTGCCCCTGCTCCCACCACCATCACCAATGCTACCAACACGACTAACATCGCTACCACCACTACCAACAACAACAACAACAACAACAATAAGGGGAATCTTAACACCACCACGACTACTCATACCACCACCATTGTTGCTGCTACTACAACTACTACTTCTACCCCTACTTCCAGCACCACCACCACCCAATCTCGTCTGGCCACACCTCCGCCTCTTCCTAACTCCCTCCAGCCGGCTCATTATAGCCTGCCGCACACACTGGTTCGTCTAATCCCTCTCCCCAGCCCTTCATCTCCCTCTGATCTACGCCTCATCTCCTGCTGTTGTATTCCCTTCTCCTTTCCTCATCTTCTTCAAGCATCTTTCTGACTCCCACTTAAAGTCTCACTCACTCCTCCTCCTCCTGCTGCTAATTCTTCTTCCTCTTCTTCTTCTTCCTCCTCCTCCTCCTCCTCTGACTGGCTTTTATCCCTTCTTAGTGCTTCCCTTTTATTCCTCTCCCTTCATTTTTTCTTCCTTAAGCATAACTCCCCTCCCTCCCCTTTCTCTCTCTCCCTCTCTTCCTCCCTCTCTTCCTTCTTTCATGTAAAATCTATAAGTTGTCTCTCTACTCCTCTCTCCTCTCCCCTTCCCTCCCTTTTACCTCCTCGATTCCTCTTTCTCCCTCCCTTTCTCACACCCTTCTCTTCTCTCCCTCTCTTTATTCCTATCTCCTGGTAATCCTTTTTCTCTCCTCCTTCCATTTCTCTTCTTCCCTCCATCACTTCCCTCTCTCTCCCTTCCTCTCTCCCTTTGTCCCTCTCTCTCCCTTCCTCCCTCCTTGAGTCTTCATTCGAGTAATATCTATTAGTATAAGTACGTCCCATTCACTCCCTCTCTCCCTCTCCCTTCCTTCCCTCCCTTCTTCCCTCCTCCGCTACCCTTCATCCAGGTAATATACATTAGTACAAGTCCCTCCGCCCTTTCTTAACCCTTTTATCCTTCCCTTACACTCCCTCCTCCCCTTCCCCTTCTTTACCACGCCCTTTAACCATCCATCCTTCCCTTCATCTTCCCCCGCCCTTTTCTCCTTCCTTCCCCTCCCTTTCCTTCCCTCCCATCTTCTTTCCCCTCTTCCCTCGTCTCCTTCCTTCCTGTTCCTTACCCCACCCCTTAACCCTTCCTTCCATCCTCCCCTACTCCCTCTCCTTGTCTCTCCTTCCTTTCCCCTCCCCTTCCCTTTCCTCACCCCCACCCCCCTTGACCCTTTCATCCTTCCCTTCCTATTCCTCCCCAGTGCCTCCTACCTTCCCTTTCCTCACCCCCAGCCGCTCCCCTTCCTCCCCTTTCCCCTTCCCTTCAAGTCCTCGAACGCCAGCTCATGACTTAACGCGAGCGACAGCAAGTAATAAGATCCAATCGGGCGTGATCATGTTGTATATATTTACTCGGTCAATCGGCTTGGCTCCTCCCGGCCGGCGCTACTTCATGCCCAAAGCCGCTTACGAGGCATGAGGCGACGCGGGGCTTGATGAAGAAGCTCCGAGCGACGTGTGCTGGCCGTCACTGATTCAATTTATGATAGAGTTCCGTAATCGCCTTAACGCCGACAAATACTGACCGGCCACGGGGTTATGCTGGTGCCTGTCCTTCCCCTCCGCCGCCCCTATTCCTCCGCCTGTCCTCCCACCTTCCTCTGTCCCTGCCTCCCCGCCCTGACCCTCCCTCTCCCTCCGCGTGTCTTCTTGGGTTGGCATATTGATTTGTTGTTTTTTCTTCTCCTTGTATTGATCTCTTTGTGTTTTTTCTTCTTCTTGCCCCTGTTACTTATGGGTCTTAGTTGAGCTCGCTTTACTCCTCCTACTCCTCTTCTTCCTCTTCGTCCTCCTTCTTACTCTCCTCCTCTCGCTCGTCTTCGTCCTCCTTCCCTTGTTCTTTTCTCATTTATATTCTTCCTCGTCTCGTCCTCGTCCTCCTTCACCTCCACCACGTCCTCTTCGTTCTAGTCCTCCTCCTCCTCCTCCTCCTCCTCTAGCGTGCAGTAATTAATATCAACGCTTGCTAACAAACATCGCATCACTAATTAATTTTAAGAGGTAGCGTCTCTATAAAAGAAATCAGGTTCTGCTCGTAAGAAAAAAAGTAGTATTGGTATCCGAGTTATGTGTTTGATGGCGCACTTAATGTAGACCAATGTAATAATACTGATGACTATGATAGGAGTAATAATGATAATAATAATAATAATAATAATAATAATAATAATAATAATAATAATAATAATAATAATAATAATAATAATAATAATGATAATAATAATAATAATAATAATGGAGGGATGGGCTGGAAGGGGTGTCAAACGAGGTTGTGAAGTGAATCGTAAGGAACACATTTATTGAAAATCTCGCGAGCGTCTGTCATCTGTGATTGGCTTTACGCATATATTTTTTCATTTATTCAGTATTTATTTATTTTTTGTCGATCTCTCTGATTAATCAGAGAGATTAATCAGAGCTTCTGAGGGTCAAGCGTCCGCTCACGCCCGACCTCTGTGAGTGGGCGGGGGGCAAGACAAGTGGGCGGGGCTAGCTGGCCTTCTCTCTCTCTCTCTCTCTCTCTCTCTCTCTCTCTCTCTCTCTCTCTCTCTCTCTCTCTCTCTCTCTCTCTCTCTCTCTCACATCCACGTGGATAAGAGAGAGAGAGAGAGAGAGAGAGAGAGAGAGAGAGAGAGAGAGAGAGAGAGAGAGAGAGAGAGAGAGAGAGAGAGAGAGAGAGAGAGAGAGAGACTGCATAGTCCGTGAGTCTGTGTCACGGAACATCTTTGAAATCCGTTATTTCCCTTCAAGATTAAATACGTATGCAAGATTCAAGGTTACATTTTTTTTCTTTCCGATCAGGAGAATGTTCACGATACATTAGGTTTTATCTCATTCTCTTTTTTCTTCTCTCCCAATAATGAGAGGGAGTAAAACGATCGAAGAGTGGAGGAATAGGAGGGGTAGGAGACTTAGGATGGAGTTTTTTGTTGACTGGTACCAACACCTATATTATAAACTCATGAGATTACTTTCTACATATATGATTTTTCTGAGTCAAGACTTTTTGTGATTTTGTTGTTAGGTTAAGTTTGTGGTATGTCCAAACACATGATAGCCCGCAACTTATGGTATAAATCAACAAAGAATAACCTCACTTTGTTGTATAGAAAGTCTCATTAGTAAGGAAGCATATATGACTTTTCTAAGTCAAGACCTATAGCAACTGTTTGGGTTTTGTTAGGTTTGGAAAAAAACCTTAAATTAATATTCGTAGAAACTCAAGGTCGGTCTACTTTGCAATTCTCTACATAAGAAGAGGAAAGGAGAAAAAAGAGGAAAAACAAAACCATCTGAAATTGATGGGGAGGCAAAAACAAATCGGAAAATAAACCTCGAAACTCAAGGCTGCTTCGTGACAAAACTAATCTCGAGGCTGACGCGTGACGAAGAGAGACTCACGAAGAACAGCGACTACGCGGCTTCCCCCCCAACGTGTTAATTCCGCCGGGCAGCGCTGACGGGAATGGGCCGGCGCGGGAAGAAGAATTAGAGGTCTGTTTGTGGCCTCAGCGCGGGCGATTACGTGCTTGATAACAAAGGAAATATTGATGTAAAATGAACGAAGGCAAGGAAAAGAGAGAGAGAAAAGAGGGAAAGGCATAGAGAAAGGAGAAAGTACATGAAATTTGAGACGAAAGGGCAGGATAGCAAAAAAGAGGTCTGTTTGCTGCCTCAACACGGATGCTTACGTGTTTGATAACATAGGAAAGTCGTCGCGATAATGAAGGAAGGCAGGAAAGTGACTAGATGAGAAGGGAGGGCATAGAGGAAGGGGAAAAGACGGGAAGTATATAAGACTAGAGACGAGAGGAGAGGAGAGGAAAAATAGTTGTTTGTAGCCTTAACACAGGCGATTACGTGCCTGATAAGAATGGAAAAGCTGATGTAAAAATGAACGAAGGGGGGAAAGAAGCAAGAGGAAAGAGGGAAGGTCGTAGAGGAAGGGGAAAATACGTTTATATGTCTTAAAACTCCAGATTCTTGCTTGACAATAGAGAAAAAGAAGAGAGAAGAAATTAAGTATTACCAAAGAAACTAGAAACGAGGAAGGGAAAGAAACAAATGAAATAAGTAAAATTAAAAAAAGAAGAAAAATGTAAAGTAAGGTAAGGAGAGAGATGGAAAAAAAGGTTAATTTGTATCCTGAAAGTCCTTGACAGCGAAAAAGATTAGGAAATAGTACAAAAAAGTACCTGAGGAAGCCAGTTTAGAGAGAGGAATGAACTTATAAGAGTAAAAAGGTGAAAATATGTTTGTGTGTATCTTGAAAGACTCGAGATTCCGTGATTGATAACAGAGATAGCAAAAGATAGTGGAATGGGGAAAGAGGGAAGGAGGGAGACTAAAGGAAATGGAAAGAGGAGGAAAGGAATGGAGAGAAATGAAAGTAGACAGAAGTAGAAAATTTAATTAAAGACAAGATTGTATAGTATAGTAGAAGAAGGGAAATAGAAGAAGGGACATAAAAAGGAAAAAAAAAGGGAAGAAGTGGAGAGGAGTGAAAAGAGAAGGAAAACATGAAGAAAAGGAGAATAAGGAAAATAAGAAGGGGAAAGTTAGATGAAGTTAATGGAACAAATATTCAATTAAATGAACTTACTACAGGAACTAAGAGACAATGAAAAGGAGGAGGAGGAGGAGGAGGAGGAGGAGGTGGAAGGAGCAGAAGAAAGGAAGTAAAAGACGAGTTGCAGGAAGAAGAGGAAGGAGAATGAGGAGAAAGAGGAGGTGGAGGAGAAAGGAGGAGGAGGAAGATGAAGAGAATGAGGAGGAGGAGGTGGAAGGAGCAGAAGAAAGGAAGTGAAAGACGAATTGCAGGAAGAAGAGGAAGGATAATGAGGAGAAAGAGGAGGTGGAGGAGAAAGGAGGAGGAGAAAGAAGGGGAGGAGGAGGAGGAGGAAGAGGAGGTCAAGGCATTATGTAAATAGACAAAGACACACGTTATCACGATCACACAATAACAAAACCAGTTCGCGTGTGTTAATAATAATGATGGCGAGGTTACGGAATTCCTGGGTCCTGAAGAAAGAAATGCTGGCAATGGTCGAAAAAAAGAAAACGCTGATTACATAATGAGTTAGTGTGTGCGTGCTTGTGTGTGTGTGTGTGTGTGTGTGTGTGTGTGTGTGTGTGTGTGTGTGTGTGTGTGTGTGTGTGTGTATTAAGTGTCAATAAACAACACACAATGAGAGAGAAAAAAAGCATCTGTTTGTAAGCGACTGGCGGGAGACTGTCACACTGAGAGCGCCTTAGATAATGGTTTATTGATGAGTCCGGTTAGCTCAGGAGGAGTACAAAGGAAAAGCAAACAGCAACTGACCTCTTGGTCCTAACTAGGCTGTTTGTTGTTGCTACCATCTACTCTAATCTACGAGTCAGAGATACAGGAGAGTAAAGGCGAAGGAAGAAGGAGGAGGAGGAGGAGGAGAAGGGGGATGGTGTGTGTGTGTGTGTGTGTGTGTGTGTGTGTGTGTGTGTGTGTGTGTGTGTGTGTGTAAATCACCTCATGTATAATTTCCTACATAATTGCGACACACACACACACACACACACACACACACACACACACAGGTGACCCGGCTCGGCATTTCCTGTCTGTTTTTTTTCTTCCTCCTTTTATTCCGTGTTACCAGACGCTGTAAAGTCCTTCTCTCTCTCTCTCTCTCTCTCTCTCTCTCTCTCTCTCTCTCTCTCTCTCTCTCTCTCTCTCTCTCTCTCTCTCCCCTTACTTTCATGAATATATTTCTCGTAAGATTTCCATTCATAAATTGAGTCAAAATACTTTTATTCTTCAATAAAATTACGTATTTATAATTTGCAATTCTTCCCAGATGACTGATGTTACATAGATCCTGATTCTTATAGATGTTGATGTTAGTTTTGCTGTTGTTGTTGATACTATTGTTGTATTATTGTATATGTCTGATTGATAGATAGATAGATAAATAAACTGATAAGAGATAGATAGATATATAGATAGATAAACAGATAGATAGATAGAGAGAGAGAGAGAGAGAGAGAGAGAGAGAGAGAGAGAGAGAGAGAGAGAGAGAGAGAGAGAGAGAGAGAGAGAGAGAGAGAAGGCCAGCTAGCCCCGCCCACTTGCCTAATCCGCCCCGCCCACTCACAGAGGTCGGGCATGGGCGGACGCTTGACCCTCAGAAGCTGATACGCGGTTCACACACACACACACACACACCTATAATGATCACTACATATAATCCAGTCCAACTCGCTTCTTCGGTTGTAATTATATTAATCTACTCGATCGGCCCTACTGGAGGAGGAGGAGGAGGAGGAGGAAAAAGAAGAAGCATAATAAGAAGAGGAAGCTATAAAGAACGTGGAAATGAAGGATAGGCGACAGGAGGAGGAGGAAAAAGAAGAAGCATAATAAGAAGAGGAAACTATAAAGAACGTGGAATTGAAGGATTGGCGACAGGAGGAGGAGGAAAAACGTAGGAGAATATGGAATTGGAGATATTCATATAAGAGAAAAATTACAAGAACGGGTTGGAAAAGGGCGAGGAGGAGAGGAGGAGGAGGAATAGGAGGAGAAGGAGGAGGAGGAGATTTAAAAGTAGACACCAGAACTAGGTCTAGGGAAAGAAGAATGGCTAGCAACAGTAAGAAGAAGAAGAAGAAGAAGAAGAAGAAGAAGAAGAAGAAGAAGAAGAAAAAAAAAAAAGAAGAAAAAGGAAAAAAAGAAGAAGAAGAAGAAGAAGAAGAAGAAGAAAAAGAAGAAAAAGAAGAAAAAAGAAAAAGAAGAAAAAAAAGAAAAAAAAAGAAAAAAAGAAGAAAAAGAAAAAGAAGAAGAAGAAGAAGAAGAAGAGGAAGAAGAAGAAGAAAAAAGAAGATAAAAAAGTAGAAAAAAACAAGAAAAAAAGAAGAAAAAAAAGAAAAAAAGAAAAAAAAGGAGAAAAAAAAGAAAAAAAAGGAGAAAAAAGAAGAAAAAAGAAGAAAAAAAGAAGAAAAAGAAGAAAAAAAGAAGAAAACAAAGGAAAAAAGAAATAAAAGAAGAAAAAAAGAAAAAGAAAAGAAAAATCGTAATAATGCATAATAGATCAGGCCTGAGCGAGGTCTAAAAATACTGTTGATCAAAAATGTCTTGCCGGAGCCCCGCGCAAGAATGGACAATCACTGCATAATGGACGAGGCAGCGAAGGCAGGACGCTCCCCGGCCCACGCCCTTGCCTAACGTGTGTGTGTGTGTGTGTGTGTGTGTGTGTGTGTGACGGTGCTGCCCTTTCCTGCCCCTCCCTGCCTGCCCCTGCCCTTTCTTGCCCCTGTCGCCCCTGTAGCAATGCTGGGTGACACTAGTTTTTTTTTCTCTCTCTCTCTTTATTATCTCTCATTCTCTCTGATTTCTTTAAAACCACTTATTAAAATGTGTGTGTGTGTGTGTGTGTGTGTGTGTGTGTGTGTGTGTGTGTGTGTGTGTGTGTGTGTGTGTGTTTGTTAGACTTGCACCTGCCTGCCTAGCTCACCTTCCCCCTCCCCCCCACATGCTATTGTCTCCATCCTCCTCCTCCTCCTCCTCCTCCTCCCCGACCCCCTTTCATACACTCCTTCCCCTCTTCGACCCCCTCCATGCTACCTTCCTCCTCCTTCTCCTCCTCCTCCTCCTCAGTAGCATAGCGCCTCGACCACCTGCATCTCTCCCTCCTCTGTGTGATGTGCATGTCCAAAGTGTGAGATACCTAACGTGCCTCTCCTCCTCCTCCTCCTCCTCCTCCTCTCTCTTCAGTCTCATCCTCCTCTTCCTCTCTCATAGTTTTCTTTTCATTTTCATTTTTTTCTTTTTTGTTATATTTCATTTTTCGTTGTTCCCTAATTTCAGTTATCAGAGAGAGAGAGAGAGAGAGAGAGAGAGAGAGAGAGAGAGAGAGAGAGAGATGCGCCCTCCAGTACTTGATCACAGATATTATCTCCTTTTTCTCTCATAAATATGCAAGCGTGCTGTCAGTTTCCCAAAGTTCACAATAAACTATAACGCAACAGGAATACATCAGCAGCGGGCTAGTCTATCATGATCTCATCCTCGATCCCCCTGCAGCTAAAATGGACTCGCCGTGTGTTGAATAACTATGAATATATTGCCTTTTTTTATTTACCTACTGTTAAAGTCCGGCAAATGGATTATAGTTTCTTAGTGGCAGATGTTACCTAATCTAACCTGATCTTAACCTGTCCTATTCATATTTTTTTTTATTCATCTGCTGTTAAAGTCCGATAAATGGATTATAGTTTCTTGCCCAGGCATGATCAGGTTAGGCTGTTTTTTGAGGTTCAGTCCAAAAGTAACGTAACCTAACCCTGTCTACCCTGTTCATATGTAGCAATAGTACTTTTCGAATAGCCTTTGACGCATACATCTACAACTCTGGGTAGTCGAGTGGCAGCTTCAGTCAGGACGTAACCTAATCTAACCTGATCTTAACTTGTCCTCTTCATATTTTTTTTTTTATTCATCTGCTGTTAAGGTCCGGCAAATGGATTATAGTTTTTGGCCCACTCATACCCAGGTTAGTCGATTTTTTGAGGTTCAGTTCGAAAGTAAGTTAACCTAGCCTAGCCTACCCTGTTCATATGTATCAGTAGTCCTTCATCTCGAATAGCCTTTGACGCATACATGTTCAACTCTGAGCATCGCGGGGCAGCTTCAATCAGATGTTGCTTAATCTAACCTGATCTTAACCTGTCCTTTTCATATGTAGCAAAAAGTTCGTGATCTGGCATACCATCTGAGGCACACCTGTTCAACCGTCTCATCAACTATCACCTCTATCTATCCACTACATATCTATCTGTCAACTTCGGGTGACAGCGTTAATCCGAGCCTTCCTTAACCTAACCTGCTCTAACCTCTGTTATTTATATGTTGCACAAGTCCGTCATCTCGAAAAGCTTCTCTCCTCCTTACCTAACCTGATCCCAACCTATCCTTGTAATATACAGCAAATGACCGTCAACTTCAATACCATTTGAGCCACACCTGTTCAGCTTAGTGGAATATAGCGTGGTCAGTTTCTGTTAATGGGTTCAGGCTCTCTAGTAATATTGGATCATGTTCTTTTGCCGTCAAGAATTACTAGTATAGTAATTCTCGGTCTTGTGATATTCAGTTTAGCGGACTTTCGCTCAACACCGAACATGGTATCACATCGCCTCTCCAATTTATCGTAATGGCGTGGTCATATGTTGGTCCTGTAAAACCCCATCTAAATACAACGGTAAGAGATCTAATTATCTTGTACGGGGCTTTCGATTGCGTGAAATATCAGTCGTCAAATCGAAATGAGCCTCCAAAATGTGGTGATACATAATCCAGGCGGCCGTTCCCTGACGCACACCCATAGCAGCCCTTTCGTCTCCCTCCTGACCCTACATACACCCCTTACCTTACCTTCGCTTTACATCACATACAGCCCTTACCTTACCTTCTCCTTACCTCACATACAGCCCTTACTTTACCTTCGCCTCACCCTACATACAGCCCTGGACAGACCTTACATACACCCCTGGACAGCCTTCCTTCGGTACATCACCAATAAACTACACCGGACAACCCTTCGCTTCAGACCCAAACTAATTATCAGTCTTTCTTTCAAGTTGTATTTAGCGCAGGTAGCCTCTTCCTGGCCCGGCCCTCCTGACCTCCCTCATATACCCACATCCACCTAGCTCTCATTACGCCATCAGTATATTTCATCAGATGGATCATAACAGCTTCAGAGCCAGGCTAACGATCCGTCCCTGCTAGTTAAGCCCGAATAACGCCACACATTACCCAGGAAGCCCTTCTGACCACACCTTGAGACACGCACTCGTACCGTATGTACCCCTGACCGACCCTCTCTTCGTACATCACCAATACATTTTGCCGGACAACCCTTAACATCGGACCCAACCTAACCTAAACCTCTCCCACTCCCTCCCCCTACACACATGCCCAGACAGTCCCCCACCCAACCCTCTCCCTCTCTCCCACTCGCTCACAGAATCAAACGTAACATTTCTCCGCTTACAAGGGCGAGGAGGCGATCGTTTTTAGTCAAGTTTCTCCTTCTTGATCCCGTCCACTCAATATTCTTTTTTATTACCCCGAGTCGTTCTATCTTTCAAACAGCGATAGGTACAAGGCTGGCGTTATATCACCATAAAGCCTCAGCGGGCCTGTCAGCGCTAACATTCACAGCTCGATGGAAAGAATGAGGAGGAGGAGGTGGTGGTGGTGCTGGTGAAGGAGGAGGTGAGAGAAGGAGGAGGCTGCAAGGGGGAGAGAGAGGGAGAGGGAGAGGCAGAGGGAAGTTCAGCGGAGGGAGGAGTTAGTAAAATAAATGTTAAATGATTCTTTTACCGAGGTCGACTCTTTTTCTCAGTTTCCCCTTCCAGCCTTTCTTCCTACCCCGTTCCCTAATGCTTGCAGTGAATAGATTGTATGTAGTAAGTCTTTTTCTGAGTTTCCCTTTCTTCCTCCCTTCCTTCGTTCCCTATCCCGGCCATTGCTTTCAGTGACTTTAGGTTATAATTATGTAGTAAGTGTTTCTTCCTTCCTTCCTTCCTACCCCTTCCTATACTTACAGAATCTAGGTTGTATGTAGTAAGTGTTCCACCTTCCTTTCTTCCTACCTTCCTTCCTACCTACCCCACCCGATGCTTGCAAAGGGTATAGATTGTATCCCTAGCAAGCCCGGCCGTTCAGCGCTGTGGGGCCCGCGCTCTCCCCGCCCATCAACGTCGCTGTATACCAAGTTCGCTTTCTTTAGGTCGGCGATTACGGAAATACAAGTGTGCAGTCTTTATGAGGCTTCCCTTTGGCCTAATGGTTTTCTTATATGCGTTAGGCTAAGTACAAGAGGGGTCGAGTGGGTAGTTAGGAGAGAGAGGGGGAGGGAGAGGGAGAGAGCGCACTCCAGTCCATCGGCCACCGGGAACCATTACGGACTGCCTAACTGACTGGCTCAATGGTTTTCTTATGCGCTTGAGTAAGTGGAAGGACGGCCGGAGTAGCAATAAGGAGGAGGAGGCTGAGAGAGAGAGAGAGAGAGAGAGAGAGAGAGAGAGAGAGAGAGAGAGAGAGAGAGAGAGAGAGAGAGAGGTCATCCCCGCCCCTCCCCCCCTAATCATGCCTCCAGTACCGTGCGGCGCGGCGTCGGTACAGAGGCCGAGGCAGTGATCCATTAGCGCGCACTCGCCGACACTCAAGCCCCGTGTAGCGTCGTGACAGCCTTTTATAGCGTGTGGCAGGTGTTGCGCGCTGCCGCCGAATGATAACCCTCACCTCTCCCTCGCCGTCCCTCTCCTCGCCTCCGTCTCCCCGAGTCTCGGTGCACCGGACCGCTAAATGCCCTCGGCTGAATAGGTTGCATCGCTATTTGCTTCCTGATATTCGCTGTTGGTGTCTTGATAAGCCTTACCTCGCCCCTCCTATTGGCCTCTATTGCACCTGACTCACTCCTCATCTTGCTGTCTCGCTCTTCCCTGCTCTTCCTCGCCCTTATCTCCGTGGGTCTTCATAGTGTATATATTGTCAGTCTGTTGACCATGATTGCAGGTACAGTCGCGGCTGATAGGCCCCGACCAGGCTGTGATGGAAAGCCGCGGCCTGTCGGGCATAAACAACTCACACCGTGGCTGCTCTGATCAGAGAGCTTTTCTTTGCCAAGATATTGTTGCTGTTGTGACGTATCAGTGTTGTTAGTAGTGGTTGTATCTACGATTTAGTGTTGAATAGTAACTTCTTACTTGAGAAAATTTATAACATTGTACACAAACACTTAAAGGTTGTCATCGTTGTCATTTACTACGTCACGTATAGCGTCTTGTATTAAACAGTAGTATCCTATGCTCTCCAGCACTGCCTGACCAAGGACGATCGATCATCCAAGACTATAGAAATACTCAATGCAAACATGAAAGGAGGAAATCATGTCTCAAAATCATGTTAGAAATGTTATCACCCAATTACATCATAGAACATGGAAAAAAGTAGCGATGAATTTATATGATCTCAATCAACCTCGAGGATTGCGTCACCAGCTGCCTCCTCCTCTTCGCACTCTCTCCTCGCCCTCATCCTTGCCCTCTCCTGCCCCTTCCAGCGTTCCTCCCGCGCCGCGAATACCCGCACACAAATACTAAACGATTTATCCACCACCAGCTGCTAGACTCGAGTCGATCGCTGACTTCTGAACTTCGCCCGCTACCGAAAATGGAAAGCACTTACCTCCTACTCCTCCTGGCCCTTCCTACCCCACCCTCTCCCTTTCCTCCTCGTCTATACGTGCATACAGGCGCTAAACGGCTCTTCCCTCCTCGACCAGCTGGCTGCCCCCCGGCCCGCGCTGAGGCCCATAAATACGGCTGCTGATGAGATGATCGGCGGCTCCTGTAGATTCGTATCGGCCGGGAAACGGAGCGCGACGAGCGGGGCGGAGTGAGTTACGGCGATTATGAAGATGTTGGGTAATGACGGGCAGACGGACTGACGGATAGACGGACGAACCGATGAAGACGATGCGGAGAGGAACGAGTAGTATGATTGGGAGGCGGAGGATGAGCGGCGGGAGTAGTGGGAGGAGGAGGAGGAATGATGCATAGCGAGTAGGAGGAAATGAAGGAGAGGGAGATAGAGGCCGCATTAAAAGATAAAGAAGACGATGGAAAGAACGAGGAGGAGTGGGAGGTAAGGGGAGAGGAAACATGGAAACATGGAAACATGGAAACGCAGGCAACAGAAAGCCTATTGGCTCATTACGAGGTTGCCCGCTTTGGTGATTTAATCTGCTCGACAGCCTGGGGCCTGGGGAGCAGATGAAAGCACCTCGACATTGAGGAGCAGATGAAAGCAAGGAGGAGGGGGAGGAATATTGTAGGAGAGAGATTCATAGGGAGCAGTAGGAGGGAATGAAGGAGTAGGAGATAGACAGCACACTCAAGATAACGACGACGATAAAGAAAATTGTAGTAAGAAGTTCGCCGTAATTAGAATGCTGCCGCTAAACCTTGCCTCCTCCTCTTCCCCCCTTCCTCCTCCCTCCTCCCCCTCGCTGCTGGTGCTCCTGAATTTGCATCACTTGAGTCTTCCTGATGGTGGTGGTGGTGGTGGTGGTGGTGGTGATGATGATGATGATGAAGACTCGTTCGCTACAGGTTTGATTTATTTTAGTGATTTATTTACTGATGCACTCTTCTACGGCGACATGGAATAAAGAATAAGAAATGAAAAGAATAAAGAAATAGATAGGGAATAAAAGATAATAGAGAAGTAAAGAGAAAAGGAATAAGTATGTTTCTTACGAGGTATTTCAACACCCAAAGGCTTAGAGACGCTGGAAATGCGGTATTAGTGTGACAGGAAGTGGTGGTGGTGGTGGTGGTGGTGATGGTGGTGGTGGTGCCCAAGTCGAGGCCGCGGCGCCATCGGTGGACGCCCTCGGCAAATACACACACACACACACACACACACACACACACACACACACACACACACACACACACACCTGCTGGGCCACGGTAACAAGATTAGGTAGTCCTCCTCCTCTTCCTCCTCCTCCAAGTAATAGCAGTTGTTCAATATATAACCTTCCAAGAGACTCATATTTTTCTTGGTGTCTTTTCTTCTTATGCATTTCGATGTATTTCTCTTTTACTCTTCTGTTTCAACTTTTCTTTTTCCTTTCTTGCTTTTTTTTTTGCTCATTTAGACTCTTCCTCGTCCTCTACGTGCTCCTCCTCCTCTTCCCCCTCCTTCTTATACGTCGCCTCACCTTATTTTTCCTCCTCCTCCTCCTCTTCACCTTCACCTGTTTACAGTAAAACAGGTAACTTTGCCGATAGATAATTTTGTTTTGTTACCATACACGTTCCTTGCTCGTACACTACTTCTCTTTTTTTTTTCCCTTCTCCTCCTCCTCCTCTTCCTCCTCTTTCTCCATCTAGTAAGCCCCCAGAACAGCATCCCTCCTCCTCCCCCACCTTTCTTCCTCTTCCATTCCTCCTCCTCCTCCTCACTCATCCTCGTCCTCCTCCATCTAGTAAGCCCGCAAGACCAGTATCACTTCCTCCTCCTCATCCTCTCCCTCCTCCCACTCCCACTCCTCCTCCTCCTCGTCTGCCTGGTAAGCCGCCGGGAGCAGCATCACTCTGTCATGTTTCATTTGTACCTCGTGGGAGGCAGCGGCGTCACGGCCCGGCAATATATACACTCCATTTGCATCACGTGTCCCTGAGCCGGACAGCGGGGAAGGGGGGAGAGAGGGAGGGAGAGGGGGAGGAGAGGGGGTGGTAAGCGTGATGTATATAGGGATAGGAATAGAGAGAGAGGGTAGATAGAGAGGGGTAGAGAGAGATAGAGACAGGAGAGGTAGAGAGAGATAGAGAGAGGTAGAGGGGTAGAGAGGTAGAGGTTCTTCTTCCTCTTCTTCCTCTTCCTCCCCCTTCTTCTCCTGCATCTTCTTCACGCCCTCAAATAGCATACATCCTCCTTTTAACCCCCTCCCCCATCTCCTCTGTCTTCCATCCCCCCTCCTCCTCCTCCTTTTCCTCCTCCTCCTCTCTTGACGCCCTCGGTAAAGAAGCGTCTCATAAATCCGCCTCATCACGCAGGGCGCCTCGTTATCGGCCTCTATATCTTAATACCGAGGGGCGATGCGTCTTCGGGAGTCGCGCACGTAAATAGAGACTGATTTCGCCGCATTATGGGCTGACAAAGGTTAAGATGCTCCCCCGTCAGAACGCCTCGATGATAATAAATTATCCCCCGACTGACACGGTGCCACGGGTGCTGGAGAGAGGGAGAGAGGGAAAAGTGAAGGGAGAGAGAGTGAGTGAGAGGAGATGTAACATAAGGTAGAAATGAGGGATAAAGATTAGTATACAAGAGAGAGACAGAGGTTAGGTTAGGTTAGGTTAGGTTAGTTTAGTATGGAGGATAGAAGAGAAAAAAGAAGAGGTGGTTAGGTTAGTTTGATTTGGTATTAGTGTAGGAGAGAGAGAGAGAGAGAGAGAGAGAGAGAGAGAGAGAGAGAGAGAGAGAGAGAGAGAGAGAGAGAGAGAGAGAGAGAGAGAGAGAGAGAGAGAGAGAGAGAGAGAGAGAGAGAGAGAGAGAATAATAATTATGAGGTATGCTTGTTGGTCTACTGTTCATTTGATTTATAGCTGATTATGTCTGATTTTACTATTATTATTATTTTCATTATTATTATTACTACTACTACTACTACTACTACTACTACTACTGCAATCCATGACTTCAACAAGTACTACATCAACAGGTGACCAGATGACCGTGGTGTGTGTGTGTGTGTGTGTGTGTTTTAGTGTGTTCCTGTAAAGTATATAGCAAAAAAATGTAAGATTAAGCTTGTTTAAAGAATAAGGATGTTAGGTCTCCTACCCATTTGCTGACAGGCGGGGGACGGATCGGGGCGTGGCGGGGCGAAGGGTGACGGGCGAGGAGGAGGAGGAGAAGGAAGAAGAGGAGGAAGGGAAGATGAAGGAGGAGGTGGAGAAGGAAGCAGAAGAATATTATTACAAAACGAAGGGGAGGAGTAGAGAGAGAGAGAGAGAGAGGAATGTGGGTGATGGAGGAGGAGGAGGAGGAAGGATAAGAAGGAAAGATAAGGAAGATGGGAGAGATAAATGGAGAAGGAAGAAAATATGTGCATGTATAAATAAACGGAAGAGGAGGAGGAGGAGGGTCAAGAAAAAGGAGAAGGAGAGAAACAAGAGAAGGGAAAGGTTGTTAAAGAAGAAAAAGGAGAAAAACAAGAGACAGACGAAAGGAAACGTTAAGAAAACAGAGGAAAGGAAGAAAGAGAAAAATGAGAGCAAAAAAAACACGAAGGGAGGGAGAGGAAGAGGAATGGCATACATAAAGTGAAATAAAGGGAAGATAGACGAAATAGATAGATAGATATAGAGATAAATAGAGAGAGATAAAGAAGAAAAGAGAACGAGAGAGATGAAGTAGGGACAGGAGAAGGGAAGGAGGAAGGAAGGCAGTAAGGAAGAAGTGTGGGAGTGACCGAGGGAAGGGAGGGAAAGGAGGGAGAGAAGTGGAATGGGAGGAGAGCTCAGTCGGTCGGTTGGTCGGTCAGGTGTTTGCTAGGTCGAAGTCTAATAATGATGGAAGTGAATAATAGCAACAGAAAACACGAGATAAAACAAGGCAAGAGGAACACATCACATAAATCAACGAGCGAGTGTGCAATCTGAGCTTATAAGGGCGAGCGATCGGCGGCCTTATTTGACTTCTTGATGTAAATTTGACCCGGTTTAGGACACCGATCGCAAGCTGAGTGTTTCTTTGCGAGATTAAAAAATGTTGGGGAGAGAGAGAGAGAGAGAGAGAGAGAGAGAGAGAGAGAGAGAGAGAGAGAGAGAGAGAGAGAGAGAGAGAGAGAGAGAGAGAGAGAGAGAGAGAGAGAGAGAGAGAGACAATAAAACACAAAAAAAAAGACACACACACACACACACACACACACACACACACACACACACACACACACACACACACACTTCAACACTCCCCACCTCCCTCCACACACTTCCCCCCTCCTTCCCACACACACACTTTCCCTCTCCCCCACACACGCACACTTCAACACCCCCCACACACACACACACACACACACACACACACACACACACACACACACACACACACCCACACACCCACACACTTCTAATCCTCCCCTCCTCCCCCCCCCCCCCCCTTTTCCACACACACTTAAGTCTTCCATCTTCACGACGCGGCCTCTATCTTACTGTTTCTTATTCGTATTGCCGCGGTAACACTTCGCTCGGTTATTTATCACGTCCCTGACTCGAGAGGCGCGCTACAGCATGCTTTATTCCTGACCCTCCCTGTGTTTTTTTTTTGTCCCTTTTTGTGTTATTTATCTTCCCTCGCTTCCTTTTTCGCGCGTCCAAGGTCACGGGCGCCATAAACCAAGCGGCAAATAGATCGTCTGGTTTATTTGTGGCCGCCGCGAGATAGATGTATGGCGGTGATATCGAGTGTGTGTGTGTGTGTGTGTGTGTGTATGTCTTACTGTCTATCCGTCTTTTTTTTTTGTCGGCTTGCCTCGCCTCCTCCTCCTCCTCCGCCTCGGCTCTCCAGGGTCCCGATGGCGTCAAGATAAGCTCCGATAATCTTTCCTTATTTATTGGTGATCGGTTGGTCGGTTGCTGGATGTGCCTTGCTCCGCGCCCGGCCTCGTGTGGCGTATGTCTGTGTGGCTGTATGTGGATGTTTATGCATGAAGTGGTGTATGTCTGTATATCTGTATGTGTGTGTATGTTTCTATGGCTTTGGATGTATGAATGAATATGGTTTGTCTGTATTTCTCTGAGAGTAGGCGTCTGTGTGTGTGGGTGTATGTATTGGGATTATGTATGACTGTCTATGGAGTCTAAGTATCTGTCTTCGGAAGAAAGGAGGAAAACAAATAGTTCAATGTGATGACTATTGACTATTGCATTAAACTTATCAGCATGAACAAGAGAAGCAATCTGGAAATGGATGAAGCTACGTATATTGAACTCACTCATCAATGACTACATGTTTTCCCTTCCTCATTATGCTATATAGTCTGTCAGTGAAGGGAATAAGAGAGAGAAGAATATATGAAGAGGGTAACGCTTGCTTCTCCTCTCCCTAGACTAAGATATAAATCCTGCTTGCCGATGTCCTGTGTTTTATGTTCGTTTTGGTTTTCTCCCTCGTATCTCTCCTTGGCAGGGCCGTGATTGCATTGGATCGGCCTGATAATCTTCTTATATTTATAGGCGATCGTATTCTCCTCCTTCCCCTGTTTGTAAGGTTCGGTACTGATGTCGTACTGTATATGCTCTTTTGTTTTCTTCGCTTTTTTCGTCTTTCGGTGTTCTGATGATGGTCATTTTTGCTTCTTGGTTCCCCTCAATAAACAATCTTTCTGTATTTATTAGCGATCGATTGCTGTTCCTTGCCATGTATTATGGGGTTGATGGCGATGTCGTATGCTTTGTGCTTATGTGTTCAGCTCCTTGCCTCGTCCTTTTTACTAGTCATGGTCGTTTTTGCTTCTGGATTCCCCTCAATAAACAATCTTTCTTTATTTGTTAGGAATCGGGTGCGGTTCTTTCCCGTGTATTTAAGGGCTGATGGTGATGTCGTATGCTTTGTGCCTGTGTTTTCAGCTCCTTGCCTCGTCCTTTTTATTGGTCATTGTCGTTTTTGCGTCTGATTCCATCAATAAATAATCTCTCAGTATTTATTGGCGATCGGTTCCTGGCGGCGGACTCGTAAACTAGGCCCCGATGACGCCGATGACGCCCCCGACAGCCCGAGAGTGTGAGGCGGTGGGCGTTTTTTGTGTGTTCCCGATGGCGCCAGATAGATGACTCGTTTCCGTGTGTTTTGGGCCGTGTGTGTTGGGACGCGCCGATGACGCCCGATAGCCCAGGGAAGGGTCGTATCTGAGGCCTGAGTGCTGGTTTGTTGCTTCGTTCTTGGTTGTCGGGCGGTGAAAATCTTGTATGTGGGGAGTTTGAAGTGAGTATTAGTAAGGTCATTTGTTTTCTTTCGTATGTATTGTTCTTGTGGGTTCGTACGTAAGGCCTTCTCGCTGTTCTGTTCCTTCGTTCCTGGTTTGTCTGCTGCTCGAAGTCTTGTACATAAGGGAGTGAGCTGAGTTTATTAGTACAGCCTTTCTTCTTCTTTCCTGTGTATGTATGTAAGTAAGGGTTCTTGTAATCTTTCCTATGTATTGTTCACGTGTGTTCGTACGATGAGGCCTTAGTGCTGTTTTGTTCTTTTGTTCTTGGTTGTCTCTCATTGGAAGTCTTGTACATAGAGAGCGTGAAGTGAATATGTGAGTGGGTCTTCTTGTATTTTTTTTCTGTGCATTTTGTATTTGTGTATATATTGCTGGATTCTCTGAGACGGCTCGAAAGAGTATGCGAGAGGCGTTATAAATCTTTCCGGGTGTTTGTCTTGTTGGTATGCGTGGGTCTTTATATGTATCTTGTCTATATGTTTATTTTCACCTGGAACTCCCCGACGGATACCAACACCCTGCTCTGTTTGTCCCGACGTTATAACATACAGTGCTACACAACCTTGTCCGTCAGTTATTAGTAAGCGTGCTGCCTCCTTATCATCATTGTTTCTTGCTGTGAGTCCTGAGAGATCCCCGATACCCTGCCAGGCTTGTTGGTGTCTCGCGCTGATCAGTTTTGCGACATTGATTACTCGTGTGATATCCTGATAGTCCGTGCGAGGTGGTAATGTGTGTGCTTTGGCGACTCCTGATGATTACTCGTGTAGTGTTCTGATAGTACATAAGGGGTGGTAATGGGGGGTGTTTTGGGGGGAGTCCGGTATGTGGTTCTTTCTCTGTTTTCTGCTCACCTGCAAGTTTTGACTACTCCAGTGTCCAACAAGTTAGGTGTGTGATGTACTGATAGGCTTCTTTAGGTGGTAATACGTTTCTTATCGATGTCCCAGAGTAGCATTAACTCGGCGTCTAAATGGCCCTCAGAATCTTCAAGGTGTAATAAGATTCTGTTAGCACCATGATCCCCTTGGGCTTTACATGAATAACTCTTTTTGTCTTCTCGTAGGCTTGATTTGATCCCTCTAATGCTCATATGAATTTCCTAGTTCTTTTCTTTTCGGCAGTAGTGTTAGTGATATGCATTCATCTGCGAATTCAGGGAGCGCCAGTGCCCTTAAGTTTCATGTAATAACCGGTCCTCCTTCTCTTACAAGATCTCTAAGTTCCACGTAATGCTTCTCTTTCTCATCCAAGGTCTCTGTGACGTATATTACTCCTCCTTCTCTCTTCCTAGATCTCTTAAGTTTCATCTAATGTTCCTCTTATTCATCCAAGCTCTCTTATATATAATTTTCCTACCTCTTCCAAGGCCTCTTAAGTTCCATGTGATGCTCCTCGTTCTCCTTTCCGATCTTAAGTTTCGTGTAATCCTCCTCTTCCTCCTCCAAGGTCTCTGTTTTATATAATGCTCGTCTTTGCCTTCTGTCGAGAGTACAAGCAGCTCTTTTCGTCTCAAGGTCTTCGCGTGTCGGTCCCACTTCTCGATGGCGCCGATATTCGTGTAATTCTCGCGCGCCGATCATCTGTTTGCCGGCGGGGCGTCCCAAGGCGCCCCGATAAGTCAGTCTTTCGCATGCCGATCGTCCGTTTCTTGGCAATCCCGATGACGGCTGATAGGCTGCGCTCCTTACCCGCGGGAGACGATCGGGAGGAGGAGGAGGAGGAGGAGGAGGAAGAGGAAGAGGAGGAGGAGGAGGAGGAGGAGGAGGAGGAGGAAGACGAGGCACTTAATTTACCTTTACTTGCCTTTTTTTTTTTTTTTTTTTTTGCATTTACAGGTTTGAATCATTCGCCGAAGTCCATATTTTACTTTTTAATCATATAATCCTTTGTGTGTGTGTGTGTGTGTGTGTGTGTGTGTGTGTGTGTGTGTGTGTGTGTAAGTAAGTGTAAGTGTAAGTAATGTTTATTGCCATAATATACACACATTGATATATACATATAAATATAATTATAATTCTGGCAACGAATCTAGCCTGTCAAGCCGAAGCTTCCCGACAGACTGTATATTTATTTCATTGCACTATTAATATCTCTAAAGGTTGCAGATAGCTCCCAACCATAAAGCTAAATACAAATATACAATAAATAACAACATTAACTATAATACCAGATGAAGTTATAATAGTTATATCTAAAATGTTAACTATAATAACAACTACAACAGCATCAACAATAATAATAATAATAACAATAATAATAATAATAATAATAATAATAACAATAATAATAATAATAATAATAATAATAAAATAATATGGACAATAGTACTATGCAATTCACTGATTAGATTTAATAATGTAAATTTGTGTTCATGTTTCAGGAATAAATTATAATTTTAACCGTGATTGTTTTGGATTGCAAATAAGTGTGTTTTTACTGACTTTTTAAATAGAGAGAAATTATTACCATTAAGGAGATTTTTTATTTCTACTGGCAAAGAATTCCAAACTTGAGGTCCTGAGCATAAAATACTATTTCTGAAAAGAACTGTCCTGAACTGTGGAGAGATAAGGTTTATATTGTTCCTGCGCGTATTATGCAATGTATTAATAACTTGAAAAGGATGAGTTCCATGCATCAGTGCCAGGTTTTTATAAATAAATAATAGTAGAAAATAACAATGAATGTTTTTAAAATTAAGAAATCTATGTGTGGAAAATACATTATGTGTGGAATCAAACTTGTTCATATAAAACATACACCTAAATATCTTATTTTGAGAAACCTGAAGATTTTTAAGAAAGGAAGGCCACGTACACGCCCACACAGATACACAATAAATGAGATGCGGGTAACAAAGTGTATAATAAATACTGATAAGTGCTTCTTGTGTAAGGCTATTTCTTATTCGATACAGTATATCCTAGATAGTTTATTTGCAACAGAATTAATTTGGTATTTCCAATTGATATTTTGATCTATGAAAACGCCCAAAAACTTAGTATAAGAAACTCGTTCAAGTACTTTTCCTTCAAGTGTTATAGGTGGCATGTTAGTAGTGACTGATCGGTTTTGAAAGGTAATGTATTTTGTTTTAGTGATATTTAACCTTAACTTATTATGTTTAAGCCACATATTA
Organism: Eriocheir sinensis; assembly: GCF_024679095.1. Taxonomy (NCBI): domain Eukaryota; kingdom Metazoa; phylum Arthropoda; class Malacostraca; order Decapoda; family Varunidae; genus Eriocheir; species Eriocheir sinensis. The sequence goes on along the minus strand of NW_026111542.1, from coordinate 426,739 downwards.
ATTGAACTGAGCTCATTATTAATGTTTATATGCAAACTATTTATATTTTTATCATCTAATAGTAAATTAGTGTCGTCAGCATAAATGGTATACTTAAATTTATTACTAGCATTGACAATATCATTAATATAGATGAGAAAAAGTATAGGTCCTAGGATAGATCCTTGCGGTACACCCTTGTTGATAGGCTTGAAAGAAGAATATTTAGAATTACAGTAAACAGCTTGAAATCGATTTGTTAAATAATTTTTGAATAATTCTAAAGGAACTCCCCGAATCCCAAAATTACTAAGTTTACTTAAAAGAATTTTATGACATAGCGAATCAAAAGCCTTAGAAAGATCTAAAAAAATTCCAACTAAACAATGTTTCTTTTCCAGATATTTATACACATTATTGGTAAACTGAAATATGGCCGACTCAGTAGAGCGCCCTGGTCTAAAACCATGCTGACAATTCGAAAATAAATTATTTTTCTCAATGAAATTTACAAGACGAGTGCATATCACTTTTTCAAAGACTTTACTGAACACAGGAAGAACTGATATAGGTCTGTAGTTATTGACATCATCTCTATTATCTGACTTAAATAATGGAATAATTTTAGCTTTCTTAAGTTCGTCCGGAAAAACTCCTTTCTTTAATGTGAGGTTAACTATGTGTGTGTGTGTGTGTCAGTGTATGTATGAATGTATGGCTTTCTCTGTCTCCCTATGTCTAGCTAGCTTAACTATGTATGTATGTGTATTTGTGTATGTGTGCGTATTTGTGTATCGGTTCTATATCTATATCTATATCTATCTATCTTTATGTGTGTGTATTTATGTATGTGTGAATGTCTGCAATATAAACTTTCCCTTCGCAATGTCTCGGGGGGCTTCGGGAAGCATGCGAGAGAGAGAGAGAGGTCGGTCGTTGGGTCGCGGCGGCGTTGTAAATAATGGCAATGATCGTCCACGGGTTTGTAAGGACCCCGCGCGCCTTGTATCTGCGGCGAGGATCGTGAAGGAAGCATGAGCCGTGTACGAGGTCGTGGGGAGTCTGGTTCGTCGTCTTGGGAGGGGAGGAAGTGGGGAGAGGAATGGTGGAGTGTTGCAAAGACGGTTGAAGAATAGACGAAAGCTGGAAACTATATAAGGGAGATAATGCAGTAAGGGAAGGGAGATATGAAGTAAAAAGAGGCAGGAAGATGAGGAGGGGGAGAAAGAAAGAGAGGGAGGGAGATCAGTAAAAAAAGAGGATAGGAGAAGGGGTAGAGGTAGGGTGTATGTTCGTACGTTCATCAGGGCAGGAACACGAGAAGGGTTATGATGGGGTGGGAGCCGCGGCTGACCCATCCATCTTAGCCCTCCTCCTCGCGTAAGGGGGGTGTCTTGCTTGCCCTGTGTGTGTGTGTGTGTGTGTGTGTGTGTGTGTGTGTGTGTGTGTGTGTGTGTGTGAATATGTAAAGTATCGAGTGTTTTATGAATATACTCCACACTTTTTTTTTTTTTTTTTTGCGTATCTCATCCATCGTGTTCTGTTTAGCGTAGTTTATCCTCATCCCCCTTTTCTTTTTAATGTTATATTTCACGAGGTCTTTATTCCACATACTTTTTGGTTATCTTTTTCCATCGTGTTCCTTTTAGTGCAGTTTATCGTCACGTCTGTTTTCTTTTTTGTCTTGTAATCGTATATTTCACAAAGTCGATATTTCACGTCGCTGGTTGGCATGCAAATATTCTACATTTTCTCCCTCTACTTCTATCTTTTCTTTTTTTTTTCTTTTTTTACATATAATCTTCGTTTTCTCTATTTTGCTTTTCCTTTTTCTTTTTTCTTTTTTCTCCTATACAAACGCTATTCCTTTTCTTTGTTTTACTTTTCTATTCTTTATCTTTTTATTATTATTTTGTTTCTACTTTTCAGCTTTCATCACATTTTTCTTTCTTATTTTCTTCTCCTTTTTCTTTTATTTTCATTTTTTCTCTCTCCGTTTTATCTTAGCTTTTCCTCATCCATCAGATCTTTCTCGCTCTCCTCTGTTCGCGTCGGGTCGAATGTTTCACTCTGGATGTTGTACACGGATGTTTCAATGTTCACTACACGCGTTTCTGGCCGGCAAAAATATATATCCATTCTTCTACTGTTTATTCTCCTTGTTCCTATCTGTTTTCCGTCCATCCATCACTCCGGTACGCTCAGTTAGGAAGTTGCATGTTCTCCTTTCTAACTTTGATGGGTTAAATGTGTTTTTTTCACTTCGCTGTGGTCTACTGAAGCTGGTGGGTTTTTTTTTTCGTTTATAATATTTTTGTTTTTGTTTGCATCTTTGTTTAATTTATTTGCCATCATTTTTTTGCTTTCTTCTCTCCGTTTCTGGAAGTTAAATCGATAACTTTATTTCTAGTTTTTCCTGTATCTTTTTTCTTCCATACCTCCATCCATTCTTTAATTTTTACCTTTTAGTTTTAATCTATTCTTCTATTTCATCTATATATCGTTCAATTATTTTTATTTCATATCCATCCTTCTCTTCTCTTGATTTTTTTCTTCATTTATTCATTTTAATCCATTCTCTTATTTTTTTCCGGCATGACGCTGTTTCTCTTTTGTTATTTTCATGTACACTGGATCTCAAAAGTATCGGTGCAGAGGGTGCCCGATGCCGTCCGAAAACGTTCACACAGGTGCTGGTGTTGTGGGTGGGAAGGGTTGGTATGTCTGACTGTGGCTAGTTCGGAAGGTCAGAATCACTGGGCTCATGGTTCGGAACAGTGTTCAGGAAAGCCTAACATAGTCATTGGCGGCCAACAACGTCTGTTAGTTACGATGGAGACCTCAGAGTCAACACGTGGAGCTATCGTTGCCCTACATGAAGCGGGCCACACCAATTCTGATACTGCGCGGCAGCTTCGTATCCACCGCAACACAGTAGCAAGGTGGATACGGCGACATGAAGACACTGGTGAAACAGAAGACATGCCACGGGTCGGCCGGCCACGCTCCCCCCCCCCCAGAACGATCAGGTAAATTATGTGATTGACATGATACACTGCCAGTATAATACTAATTACAGTTATATGAGGCATGATGATGACATGCTAGTGTGTAAACGATGTTGACAATGTTACGTACTACCGCTAACCATCAGCCGTCTGTATCTTTATTTGTGTATTCCTTTATTGTTTACTAGGCCATAGTAAATGCCAGTGCCGCTGCTTCAAAAACGTCGACGTGCTCCTGGACAAACCTTCACAGCTGAACTGGTGGCATCCATGCCCAGACGGCTCAATGCTGTGTTAGGAGCGGGTGGAGGATATACTCAATATTGATAATTAATAAAGTTGTGAAAACATGTTACTTTCGTTTCCCTGAACATATGACACATTATACTATAAATATAGTCTTATTAGAGCATATCGTAATATAGTAAATTAATGTGCCTAATGGATCATATTATGATAGCGAGCCAACTACCAATTCATCAACAATGCATAGGTATTGCACAGTGCATTTCGTAGGTGATGTGTTAACGTGACACATGAGGCGTTAGGCATAGGTATTGCACAGTGCATTTCATAGGTGATGTGTTAACGTGACACATGACGCGTTAGGCATAGGTATTGCACAGTGCATTTCGTAGGTGATGTGTTAACGTGACACATGACGCGTTAGGCATAGGTATTGCACAGTGCATTTCATAGGTGATGTGTTAACGTGACACATGACGCGTTAGGCATAGGTATTGCACAGTGCATTTCGTAGGTGATGTGTTAACGTGACACATGACGCGTTAGACATAGGTATTGCACAGTGCATTTCGTAGGTGATGTGTTAACGTGACACATGACGCGTTAGGCATAGGTATTGCACAGTGCATTTCGTAGGTGATGTGTTAACGTGACACATGGGGCGTTAGATGTATTGACACAAGATAAGAGTCGTTGTTTATCACATGCTAGCACTATCAGCGCATAATGATGGCCCTGTATACGTAACCACCAGTGTCAACCATATTACCGTATATCTGTCTCCCATGATAAATGACCAACGTCACACTGTGTGACCAATATATGTTGCTATAAACACTAAAATAAGCTATATAAGTATATAGTAGGAAGGGGATATCGGTACTGGGAGTTGTATGGCATCTCTGGACATCAGGGCTACCAACATGTGGTACGTCGGACACCAACATTTCACTGACGATCGAACTGTTGTCCAAAAAGTTTCACACACATTGTGCACCGATACTTTTGCGATCCAGTGTACCTCCTCCTATACTCCTCTCTCCATATGTTCGTCTTTTAAATCCATTCATCTATTTCTTCCGTCTGGTAGGCCGCTATTTCCCCTCATCCATCCATCACTTTGCTACGTCAGCCGATACTTCTTTTCTCATACATTATTTTTTCCTTCCCTATGTACTCAGCTCATCCCGCGGTTACCTTGCCACTCAGTCCTCCTACCTACGACCGTCTCCTGTTTACCCTCTAATAGCATACACACACCACACACACACATGCTCCCTCCTCCTCTTCCTCCTTCTCCTCCTCGTCTCCTGCAGCTCCGGGAATTACTTTAGTATGCAAACGATTTTTTGATCAACCAAGCGTTTAGGTGGCGATTTTATATTCGGCCCTTATTGAAAGCTACGACTCCCTTAAGACTCCTAAGCACGGGTGTTGAAGCAATATTCGCTGGCATCTATTTACATCGCGGACGAAAATTACCCTCGTATGAAAGCCGATGGACAGATTAGATTAGCAGATTTAAGGAGATAACGCGATGAGGGAGAGTTAGGCAAGCATGAAAGTTGATAGCAGCGACGCAGGGCCCAGAAAAAATGCGCAAATGAGAGGTGCTGAAGGAGGGAATGAATATACATCGTCTCAATGGGTAATATAGATTAAATTAGTAGATCATGGAGATAACGCGATGGGGAGAGGGAAGTCAGCAAGCCAGTAAGTAAGTATGAGACACGCGGAGGCCGGCCAAGGGAAAAAACTAGCTAAATGAAAGATAGTGAGAGAGAAAATTAATATACATCGCCTCATTTGAGTATTACATAGATGATGAGATAAGAGGATTAAATAATGGAGCAGTAGGGAGGGAGAGTTTTAGGCAAGTAAACAGAGCAGACCAAGCGAGGCAGTACAAGGGAGGAGGAAGAGGGAGAGGACGAGATGAAAAGGACGAAGATGCTAGGACGAAAACACTAATAAAAGGAGACATAGAGGAGGAGAGAGTTAATGTATATGTACTTAGCGCTTCATAGGAAGACTAAATAAGTAGATTAGAGAGATGAAACACGATAGGTAGATAGATAGATAGTTAGATAGAGAAAGACAGACAGACAGACAGAGATAGAGAGGACGAACGAACGAAAGAAGAACCAGAAATTAAATAGAAAATTAAGTAAAAAAAATGGAAGAGAGAGAGAGACAGAACGACAGACATAGAAGACGGACAAGCGAAAACCCAGACCCAAAAAAACGAAAAAAAATATATTGAAAAAAAATGGAGAAGATGGAGCAGGGGGAGAAAAAAGAGGAGGAGGAGGGGGAAGCAGGAGGAGGTAGTGAAAGAGAAAATGAATATATATCGCCTGCTTGTGTAATATTCGTGGGCGTCGTCCCCGCGCCAGAGAGTAATACAGCGCCGGGCCAATACTTTATCCACGCCAGCCCAATATTTAGCTCTTAGTGGACGGTATTACGGGAGGCTGCGGGCCGGCGCTCCACTCTTTCCCGACATAATTAGATCGTAAAGTGAGGATCCAATCTCGAGCTTATCTTCTGACGGGGCTTTGAGGGAGACTGCGAAGACAAGTAGGAGGAGATGACGAAGGGAGATGAGCAGAGAAGAGGGATGAGGGAGAGGGATGCAGGTGAGGAAGGGAGATGAGACGTGAAGGAGAGAAGGATGGAGGGAATTATTGTGTAAGGGAGGAAGGGAGAGTGGGAGGGAAAGGGGGCTGTGAGAAGAGAAGAATGAAAGTAAGAGTAGGAGGGAGGGAGGTAGGGAGGGGAAAGGAGGAGGAAGGGAGGGAGAGGAAGTGGTAAAGAGATGGAGAGATGGAGGAAGAGGTAGAGGGAAGGCACGATAAGTAAGAATAAATAAGAGAGATGAAGGAAAAAGGAGAGAAATGAGGGATGAGGAAACAACGGATAGGGAAAAGGGAGGGAGTGAGGGAAGAAAAATAGATGAAGGAGAGAGAGCAGATGAAGAACTGGAGGAGAAGAAGAAGAAGGGCAAGAACAACAGCAAGAACAAGAAGAGGATGAAGAAGGAAAAGAAGATAGCGGGGAAGAAGAGCAGAAAAAAGAGAAAGAGAGGATGAAGAGCAGGAGGAGAATAAGAAAAATAAGAACAAGGGCAAGAACAATAGCAAGAACAAGAAGAGGATGAAGAAGGAAGAGAAGCTAGCGGGGAAGAAGAGTAGATGAAGGAGAGAGAGAGAAGATGAAGAACAGTAGAAGAAGAAGAAGAAGAAGAGCAATAGCAAGAACGAGAAGAGGATGCAGAAGGAAGAGAAGAGAAAAAGTAAGTAAGAGAAATGATAAGAATAATAACAAGAAGTACAAGAAAAAGAGAGGAAGACGAAGAAATACGAGAAGAAAAGAAATGCAAGAAGAAAAGAAGAAGAAAGGTAGTAATGAAAATAAGAAGAATAAGAAACAAGAAAAAATAAAGAAACGGAAGTAGGAGATGAAAAAAAGAAGGAAAAAGATAAATAAAAAGTAAGAAAGAGGGAAGGAAAGAAAGAGAGAAAGACAAGTGGAAAAAGTAGTGTCAGAAAAGAATATAAAGAAAACAGAAGAAAAACGAATGCCATGTTTCTTAAAGTACTTGTAATAATAATAATAATATGAATGTGAATATATAAGTGACTACCATCATAAGTTAACGTAGAAAAATTTTGACTGAAAGGATTGCAAAGTATGAAGAGAGTAAATAAGAAAAGAAAAAGAAAGAAAATACGTTGAATGCGTATACCGAAGCATTATTTTAGAAGGTATGATGATAAGGACTTAAAATACTTGCACAACAACCTCACGTAACAAAGTGTGAGCATGTTTTAAAGCGCTGAAGGGAGGAGGAACATGTACCTGGTAAACAAATGGAAATAGTCGAGTAAAGCATCAGAAGGGACGAAGAGAAAGGTCTGGAAGAGAGGAAATGGTTAAGGAAATATAAATGGAAGGAAGGTCAACAAAATAGATTGTGAAAATGGAAATGAAATATGAGAGGACTAAGAAGGGAAGAAAATGGAAAGAAACGAAGAAAACAAAAGCAACGAAATAGAATATACATCACAAGAAGAAGTAACAGCAATAAAATGATCTTAAAATATGAAGAAAAAAAATATAGAAAAAAAATAACAGCCGTAAGGAAGGGAGTGGAATTTGAAGGAAGGAAGAAGAAGAAGATGAAGAAGAAGGAGATGAAGACGAAGACGGAGAACAAGAAGAACAAGAAGAAAAAAAAGAGGAAGCAGAAGACGAGGACGAAAAAGAAGTAAAACAACAACAACAGCATCAACACGAACAACAACCACCACAAAAAAAGAAACACAAGCAATACAATGATAAGCTCGTATATACCATAAGTAAAAAACAGTAATAACATGGGTGCCAAGAGCCTCGGTTACCATGATGTATCGCGGCCGTAACCCTGAGTGAGACCATCGCGGCGAGGTGTTAGGAGGGGGGCAAGAGGCGAAGGAGAGAGGAGGAGGAGGAGGAGGAGGAGGAGGAGGAGGATAAGGAGAGCAGCGTGTAATAACTGAAGAAAAACAGTGGAAGGAGCGGAGGATGCAAGGGAATGGAATGAGGAATAGGAAAGAAGGGAAGGAAAGCACAAGGAAATTGAAAGGAATGGATGGTGAAAGGGGAGGAAAGGGAATAAGGAGAGGGGAGGAAGGAGGGAGAGAGGAGTAGTCAGAAAAGGGAAAGGAAGGGGAATGAGAGCAGATAAGGGGAGGAACAGGGTGGGGAAGAGAAGGAAGGGAGGGAGAGGAATGGGATATATGGGAATGGAAGGGAAGGAAGGGGAACGAGAGGAGACATGAGGGGAGGAGGAGAGACAAGGTGAGGAAGAATGGAAGGGAACGAGGAAAGGGAAGGGAAGAGAAGGGAAGGAAGGGGAACAAGAGGAGACATAAGGGGATGAGGGAAAAAGTGGGGAAGAATGGAATGGAACGAGGAAAGGGAAGGGAAGGGAACGAGAGGAGACAAGGGGAGGAGGTGGGACAGGGTGGGGAGGAATAGAAGGGAAGGGAGGAATGGGAACGGGAGGAGACAAGGGGAGGAGGTGGGACAGGGTGGGGAGGAATAGAAGGGAAGGGAGGAATGGGAACGGGAGGAGACAAGGGGAGGAGGTGGGACAGGGTGGGGAGGAATAGAAGGGAAGGGAGGAATGGGAACGAAAGGAGACAAGGGGAGGAGGTGGGACAGGGTGGGGAGGAATAGAAGGAAGGGAGGAATGGGAACGAGAGGAGACAAGGGGAGGAGGTGGGACAGGGTGGGGAGGAATAGAAGGGAAGGGAGGAAGGGGAACGAGAATAGACAAGGGGAGGAGGAGGGACAGGATGGGGAGGAATAGAAGGGAAGGGAGGAAGGGGAACGAGAGGAGACAAGGGGAGGAGGTGGGACAGGGTGGGGAGGAATAGAAGGGAAGGGAGGAAGGGGAACGAGAGGAGACAAGGGGAGGAGGTGGGACAGGATGGGGAGGAATAGAAGGGAAGGGAGGAAGGGGAACGAGAGGAGACAAGGGGAGGAGGTGGGACAGGGTGGGGAGGAATAGAAGGGAAGGGAGGAAGGGGAACGAGAGGAGACAAGGGGAGGAGGTGGGACAGGGTGGGGAGGAATAGAAGGAACACAAACACAAAGAAACACAAAGGAAGAACAAACAACAGCAGACCTGCTGGTCCTTACGAGGTTGTTTGTGACAAGCTACACTAGCTATCTAATCAAAGGTGGAAGATGAAGGACAGCAAAGGCGAAGGCTCCTCCCCACCCCCCCATCCCTCCAGCCAAAGCTGGCAGGAAAGGAAAAAGAACCATGCAGCATGGAAAAACTGCATGGAATTTATGTAAGAAAGAGGAAAGAACTACCATTACTGCTACCACTAACCGGGCAATAAAAGCGGACAAGGACACCAGTATTCGAAAGAACTTAACGTTATTACGACAATGAGTAATATCTTAGTTGCTGGTTGGATTCAAAACATTTGTCTAATCTATTCTTGAAGGCCGTAACTGTTGTACTATCAACGACATCACAAGGTAGAGAGTTCCAAACATTAACAACTCGATTGAAGAAGAAGTGTTTAGCTTCGTACGACGAGAATCTTTTACCACTTATCTTCAAATTGTGATTTCTTCTTGTTCTATTTGATCGATCAATTGTAAAGTAATCTTCCGCATTAATATCACTGAATCCTTTGAACATTTTAAACACTTCTATTAGATCGCCTCGCATTCTTCGTTTTGATAGGCTGAATAAATTTACTTCTTTAAGCCTTTGTTCATATGACAAATTTCTCAACCTAGGAATCATCTTTGTTACTCTTCGTTGGACCCGTTCCAACTTTTCTATGTCTTTTCTGTAGTAGGGAGACCAAAACTGTACACAGTACTCTAGACGGGGTCGAACCAACGAATTATACAGTTTTAATATTACTTTTTCCGATTTATTATTAAAGACTCGTCCGATGAAGCCAACCAATTTGTTTGCAGTTTTAACTACCTCTGAACAATGCTGACCGGGCTTTAAATCGCTTGATATAGTGATTCCAAGATCCTTTTCTTTACTTACTGCAGAAAGTTGTTGGCTATTCATTACGTACCGAACGCGATTGTTATTTTTTCCGATGTGCAACACTTTACATTTGTCAACGTTAAATTTCATTTGCCATTGATTGGCCCAACATGCAAGTCGATCTAGATCTGATTGTAAAGCTTCTTCGTCGAGTATCGCAGTTACTTTACTAGCAATTTTTGTGTCATCAGCAAATTTTGATACTTTGCAAATGAGCCCATCATCGATATCATTAACATAAATTAAGAAGAGCATGGGGCCAAGCACTGATCCTTGAGGTACGCCGCTTTTGACATCGAGCCAGTTAGATGTAACACCGTTTAGAACTACTCTCTGTTTCCGCTCAGAGAGCCAGTCCACAAGCCAATTGTGAATGTTACCCGAGATACCGTGCGCCAGTAGTTTGCTGAGCAATCGTTGGTGGGAGACCTTATCAAATGCCTTTTGAAAATCCAGATATATGATATCTACTGATCTCTTTCATCGAACACCTCAAAAACATAGTGAAAAAAATCAAGTAAGTTAGTCAAACACGAACGTTTACTACGGAAGCCATGTTGCGAATTATTTATTATATTATTTTCTTCGAAGAATTTCACCATATTGTCGCGAATGATAGTCTCCATTAACTTACAAACAATAGATGTCAGGCTAATTGGTCGATAGTTTCCTGGATGAGACTTGTCCCCCTTTTTGAAAATTGGTGTGACATTTGCAAGTTTCCAATCCGACGGCACTTTTCCAGCTGTTAAAGATTTATTGAATATGATGGAGAGCGGTTTACAAATTTGATGTTTGATTTCTTTTAAGACCCTAGGGGTAATTTTGTCTGGACCAGGAGCTTTGCTTACTTTAATCTTTTCAATTGTGCGTAAAATGTCACTTTCTACGATGAGCACGCCATTAAACATCTTTTCGGTCCTTCTAACCTCCGGCGGTTGAGGTGATAAACAATCTTCGTCGGTAAATACGGATGCGAAAAAGTTATTTAGGATTGTAGCCATTTCATTTTCATTGTTCGTGTGGTTACCATTTTCATTAGCAAGCGGTCCGATACCACAAGTGAGTGACTTTTTATTATTTACATAGCTGAAAAATTCTTTAGGATTAGATTTACTTGTTTCCGCTATATATTCTTCAAGATTTTTCTTGCTTCGTTTTATTAATTTCTTGGTTTCATGGCGCGGCGAATTCTGTCCAACTCTAGTTTGTCAGCCTCGCTCTGAGATGATATGTACCTACTGTATACGGGTTTTTTAAGAGATAGGCTATTTTGAATTTCGTTATTCCACCATTTGGGTTTCTTCTTAGAAGCTGAACGTCTGTTACGATAGGGTACGCATATGCTTATGGCATTGTTCAATATTGTGGTGAAGGCCCCCAAGATTTATCAATATCTGTTTCCGCCGTGATTTCAGTCCAGTCAGAATTATTTAGAATTGATCGAGTCTTACGAAATTCGCTCTCTGATAATCAGGCACCTTTTCTTTACTAGGAGTTACTTTACTTTCTGTCATATTGATGCTGAATGTGATTGTTCGGTGATCGCTAGAACTAAAAACTGGACCACCATTTACTTCGTTAACTAGATCAGCTGTCGTTGAAAAGATAAGGTCAAGTCTATTTTCCTGAGTCGGTTCTTGAACGTGTTGATGTAAATCACTTTCTAGTAAATTTGTGTACAGGTCGAGCCCTGTATGACAGTTCAACGGTTCACCCCATCTTTTCACTGGCAAGTTAAAGTCCCCAACAATTACTGCCTCGCAACTGCTACTTGTTTCTAATAATAATTCACTTAATGCGTGGTCGATATCAAGAGTCTGCCTTGGCGGTCTGTAGATAAGTCCAATTACTATTTTACGAGATTTATTTTTAATTTCAATGAAGACCGTGTCTACATTGGTTATAATATCTGTTTTCACAGATACTGGATGGAGAGAGCTGTGGATATAAAAGATAACGCCTCCACCATGTCCGTTCTCTCTTTCATGACTAAAAATGGTATAACCCGGTAATCTATATTCCGCAATGAAATCTCTATTTGAAGTGTCTATCCAAGATTCTGTGACTCCGATGATATGATAATGATTTGTAGCTGCGAGGACTTCTAAGTCTTCAAATTTGTTACGTAGGCTACGAGCGTTTACATAGCAAGCTTTAATGTGATTCGAGCCGGGAGTTTTGCGGGTTGAGTGCACCCTTACGGTGGAGCTGCTGGTGTTCTCGCCTCCGCGTTTTTTGGCTTTCGAAGAGCCACTTGGTCACAGAGCAGCCTCCCGAAACGGGCTGCTCCAACAGGGTTTAAGTGAATGCCATCAGGAAGGAACAAGTCGAGTGAGGTGCAATATAAAGCGAGGCGTGAGGCCTTTACTAAAGCTCAACAGGCCATCAGACACCTCAGTAATGAGAATGGATTAATGTAAATATTGTAAAATTACTGTACATGACAATGGGTTAAAATATTTCCTTCGCGGGGAGGATGTCAAAAATTTATTTGACAGGGAATAAGAAAAAATAAAACTACAAAAAAATGGGGGGAGTAATTATAAGAAAAATGCTACTCCTACTTAGAGGAGAGGACTAGATTACACAGCTAACGGCAACAACAAAAATGCTACTCCTACTTACGAGGAGAGGACTAGATTGCACAGCTAACAACAACAACAAAAATGCTACTCCTACTTACGAGGAGAGGACTAGATTACACAGCTAACGGCAACAACAAAAATGCTACTCCTACTTACGAGGAGAGGACTATATTACACAAGTAACAAATAAAAAATAAGTTAACCAGCAAACTAACTTAAATAAAACGATGCTTCAAAGAGCTGCTTCGAATAGCGCTTCAGAGTGCGAGGGAAGGCAGCGAGAGAGGAAGCGAGCCTGTCAGAGGCAGGAGCTTATAGCTATTGAAAGGAGACGGGTCGGTGCTGGTTGTGATCCACCGTCGGGCTCGATATTTACTTAGACACGGCAAGCAGTCGACGCCCTGGATTTCTACTACTTACTGCCGGGATGCGTCAAACTACAATACTGCTCCCGCATCACCAGCCTTACCAGATACGGCGAGCAGACACGACGCCCGGACTACTACGTATACTACTAACAACTAGGATTCGTCGATCAACAATACTGCTGCCTGTCATTAACACCCTGATGGTTACAGCTAAGTACCTTTCTAGCATTAATCCTAATTTGGCCAAATAGGGGAGGTGTTAGGAGGGGAAAGAAATACGCACGACTCAAGAGAATCGGAGACGTTGCGTATGAAGCAGTACTGTACGCGTGGTGCGTCATAACGTCCACGCGACAGAAGGGCAGTAAAGTGTTCGGCACCACGAATAAGCGGTGTCGTTACGGAGCATGAAAACAACAAACCTCAGGTAAATTATATCAATAGTTCAGAATCACCTGAGGTTGTCATGCTAAAATAAATTAACTTTCACAACAATTCACTAAATCATTACGTTTCGCCCTTTTCAGTGGTTTGTTTAGGGTACGAGGACAACATTCAAATAACTGGAATCCATCTCCCTTTTATGTGAGTAGAAACCTGAACACCTTTTTATAAACCCAGCATTTAACTGTGAGCCGCACCTACGAAGGTGAGGGGATTTCAGAGGGTTTACCCCAATAAGTGGCTACATATTTTCCACAGTGGGTGCCAATACCGTAGATACATTCAAGAAGAGGTTGGATAAAT
>NW_026111542.1:393229-403229 GCF_024679095.1 Eriocheir sinensis | reverse complement strand
GGATCTAACGGGCTGCTGGTGAGGCCTCGAGGTAAAGTTGGGAGGCTGAGTGACTTGGAGCGGCGCGGCGTATCTGAAGGTGTCGTGGCCACGGTACACCTCACGTTCCTTAACGGGGGCGCGGAGGTTACCAAGGTTGAAGCGCACATGTCCTGGACAGGTGGACCGTGGCATCTTTTCTTTCTTCAGGATACCTTTAGGAGACTTCCCTTCAGTAGTGGTATTCATTTGTGCACAGCGAGCTGCTCCAACTGTTTGCTGGTGTCGTGTTGTGTTTCTTTACCGCGTCCTTTGCTGACCCTTTCTGTGGCTTCACTGTTCTCTCCTTTCGCCTGTCCAGCTCAGGACGAATGCTGGAGAGAGGGAAGCCATACCTGAAGTAGTCGTAGCCACAATACAGTTCACGATCCTTGACGAAAGTGTTCAGGTTCTGGAAGTTAAAGCGCACACATTTATGAGCGGTGCTGGCCGTCTTTCCTTTCTTGAGGATCCCTGTGAGGTGTTGTGGCTCATTGATTTTGTTGGCTGAATCTGTTGCTTCCTCTGTTACTGTTTTCTGAGCCTCTGGCAGTTTGTTTACTGCTTCCTTTGGTGGCTCTTCCTGTGGCTCCACTGCTCTCTCCTTTAGGCTTTTCAGCTCAGGACGAATGCTGGAGAGAGGGAAGCCATACTTGCAGTAGTCGTAGGCACAGTACAGCTCACGAATTTTGACGAAAGTTTTCAGGTTTTGGAAGTTGAACCTGATAGTTTTCTTGACCGGAGTTTGAGATGCATCCCGCTGTTTGAAGCTGCTGATAAGGGGCATCTTTTCCGGTGGGCCGGTAACGGCCTTGCTCCTGCTGGAAGGAGCGTCCCCAGCCGTGCCTTGGTGCCCGGAGGGGAGCTCATCGTATACCTCCTTTATTTTCTCTCTTGACCATGTGCAGAGTAATTACGAGAGTTTGAACCCTCTTGCCATGGCTCTCCAATTGCGTGCAGTCTTTTTGTGCGACTGTTGTATCATCCACTGGCTTGTGGACCTTCTCTCTCTTCACCAAGTGGATTGTGATGATGAGAGTCTGACGCCCCCTGCCAGTGGCCTCCTTTTCGCCCTTCCCCACCACCCCATCAGCATCCAGCAGGGTGTCGGAGGGCATCTCCTCCTCCACCACTGAGAGAGGCTGAGCAGCCTTCTTCAGGCAGACCAGGGCCTGTTGCCCTGCATCGGCCTGGGCACCCGCGTTTTCGGTTTCCTCGACGATGTCGTCAGGCTCCTCGGAGGGGCTGCGGCGCTTCCGCCTGGCGAAGAGCCAGCCGAAGCACCCGCAGCACCAAGACTTCTTCACTTGTTTTTGCTGAGTCATTTTAATGTAAATGAACAATCTTTAGCAGGAACGTGCAGGTCATCAACGTTGTCCTCTTCTAGGATGGCTTCTCGTCGTCGTGTGCCGCCTTGGCTACACCTACCACTGGCGGGGACGCTCAAAGAAAAGGCTGAGAGTGTAACGCTGAACGACTTAGAAACTGATATTCTATCAAAAGTAGCCAAATTAGCCGACGACACCAAATTAGGAGGTACGGTAATGAACAATGAAAGTTGCGAAAAGATTCAATCAGACTTAATAAGACTTGCCGACTGGAGCGAAAAATGGCAAATGAGTTTTAACGTAGATAAATGTAACGTAATGCACATAGGTGAAAAAAATCCTAACTTTAAATATCAGATTCAAGGACATGAGCTCAGCGAGGTAAAACAAGAAAAGGATCTTGGTGTCATTATCAGTAACACTCTTAAAATGAGTGATCACTGTTCTGCAGCGAGTAAAAAAGCCAATATGATGTTAGGATTAATATCATGAAACTTTGATTATAAATCACCCGAACTTATGAAGAGATTATATTTAGCATTTGTAAGACCACACCTAGAATACGCCGTTCAGTTCTGGTCACCGAACTATATCAAAGATCAAGTTTTGCTAGAAAAGATACAGCGACGAGCAACCAAACAAATTCCAGCGCTCCGAAACTTGCCATATGACGAGCGTTTAAAGCGTTTAGATATGTTTTCCCTAAAAAAGCGAAGGATAAGAGGGGACTTAATTGAAGTGTTCAAAATCCTTAATGGATTCGACAACATTAAACCAGATAGTCTATTTCAGAGAGACACCAACACAATAACACGCAGCAACGGTATGAAGTTAAAAGGAAACCGATGTAACACATTGGTGCGCAAAAGTTTTTTCAATAATAGAGTCGTCGATCACTAGAATAGACTCCCACCGTCAGTAGTTAGCGCACAGAGTATCAATAGCTTCAAGTCTTCATTGGATAAGTACTTCAGGGATATAAGATTATACTGACCCTTCTTGGCATGTTTTCAGACAGATTACAGCAAGACGTCAACCTAAATTCATATTATTCTCCCCAACAACCTAGATTGCAAGTAGCGTAAGTTAACAATAGAGTAAAGCAACAGTTAGTGTCCGCATGGCAGGTGGAGTGAGGTGTGGGTGCAGTAAGGTGACAGGTTACTGGTGCCGTGCCTAGTACCGCCGGTAAAACGAGGATCAAGCCTCCACCTGTGCCCCTGAAACTACACCTCACCCATCGTGAGTATTAGGGGGGATCCTGAGGCTGCCCTGTGCAGGCCACTCGTCCTCTTCCATTCTCCTTGTGTTTCTGTGTTCTTATGTTCTTATGTAATGAAGTCATTTTCCCCCACAGCTTAGGTTACCAGTTGTGTACGTTAAGGGTAGTAATTTCCTCTTATTTCTCTCTTTACTGTAAAATTTCCATGTCCCTTTCTTCCTTAAAGGTACATGGTGTTCTCTTCTAACTATTTCCTGCCGGCACGTTGCCGGAGGGAGAGGTGGGTGGGGAGGAGCCTTCATCTACTCTGTCCTGTCTTATCACACGTAGATTACTAGTAGTAGCGGTAGTAAACAGACACCCTCGCCATAGACCGATAGGTCTTCTTGTGTCTGTTCTTCCTATGTATTCCTATGTAAATCCTGAGAATACATTATTTATCAACTTTGCTCCGTTTCTTAAATCTAATCTCTTTAATATTTAAAATCTTAAATCAAATTTGCTTCAAAAAATTATTTAAGTTATTTTTTCTCACCTATTCACTACCCTGTTTGTGAATCAACTTTATCCTATCTCCTCCTAAACATGAATCTATTCCATTTATACCCATTTGCGTCATGACATTATTTTCAGTACAAGTATTCTACCTAAATCACCCTTTGTGCTAATTTGAGAGTCTACTTCCTTTCTGTAGCAAGGGCACCAGACTGAACAGCATCACCAAAGCCTAACCAAAGTCAGATACAGTTTTTGGATAACTCCTGAGCTCCGGATACTAACACTTCGAAATAAAACAAAAACTAAGACTATTTGCGCGGCTCCTGGCGATACTACAGTGATTCCCGTGACTCACTCACTCACTCACTCACTCACTCACACACACCCACCACCACACACCACCACCACACACACACCACCACCACAACCACACACACACCACCACTCACCACACACCACCACACACACACCACACACCACCACACACCACCACACACCACCACACACCCACCACCACACACCTCACCACACACACACTCACACACACACACACACACACACACACACACACACACACACACACACACACACACACACACACACACACACACACACACACACACACACACACACACACACACACACACACACACACACACACACACACACACACACACACACACACACACACACACACACACACACACACACACACACACACACACACACACACTCACACACACACACACACACACACACACACACACACACACACACACACACACACACACACACACACACACCCCACACACACACACACACACACACACACACACACACACACACACACACACACACACACACACACACACACACACACACACACACACACACACACACACACACACACACACACACACACACACACACACACACACACACACATTCCTTTCACAAATGGAATGTTCAAGGGATGCACTTTATTATCAGTGTACTTGCTTTGATGATGATGATGATTACGATGAAAAAGATCGTGAAAATGATGATGACGATGATGATGATGACAGTGATGAGAGTGATTATCAAGATCATAAAGTTGGTCATAATATTTATTACGATATGATGGATGATGATGGATGAAGATGACAATGATGATAAAGATGATGACCTTGATGACACTGACGATGATGATACTGATACTGATGATGATGACGGTGATATACAACGAACACCTCCTCAAAGCCAAGACACACACTGGAAATGATCTCCCGGCGTCACAGTTCTCCCGAGGGTTGGTTCCTGTGAGTGCGGGCGTAGTCACTGTGCTCGATGGGTCGCCACTTGGTCATAAATAAATAAATGAATACTTGACAGTGGGAGTCAAAGCTCTTAGTACTGTCAAGAGCCTTCAGAATGGGTCGTGAGCAAAATACTTAAAACAAAACTTGCTCCCGGCGAGAAAAGTTTGAAGAGCAGTGGTTTATCATCCTCCCACCTCGTTTCGTTCTCCGATGAAGACTGAATGTATCCGTCGTTAATAAGGCTCCTCCGCCTCCCCACCCACCTGCACGCATACCTGTTGGTCTCATGTTTCTCCCGTGACAGGCGGGCGCGCATATAAAACCACGAAAGTTACATCTCGTCCAGCCTGACACCCAACACGTATCCTGCTGCTCACCACAACACATGTCCTCGCTGAAGGATATTTCATCTTCTTATCTGTACTGTGTCCATACATTTGTTTCTTACGACTCCTATATCATGGCGTGACCTGCTGCATGCTTGCCTAATTGGAAAACTCTCTACCAATCTTGTTTGAGGTTAAGTAATTTATGTGCGTGAGTCATGCGCGTGTATCGTCTCCACAAATTTTCCCTACCCAGTCATGAACTAAACAGACGGCCTTGTCCGTCTTGTATGGTGTATGGTATTTGTGTATGTGGGTGAGTGTGTGGGTGGGTGGGTGGGTGGGTGGGGGCACGCACAGAGCTCTATTGGACCGAGTAGAGTTCAAGTTTCTTCGTCCCGTCACCTCCCTTCCTTTCACTGACTCTTCTTTTTCTTAAATTTCGCTGCAATGTCGCTTTCCTGTCATTTTTCGATCGATATTGTCCAGCTAACTGCCCTTCTTAGCTTGGTAACTTCATGCCCCCCTACCCCACACCCGCTACCCCTATCGTAACTCTACTGCACACGGGAGCATCAACACACCTCTCCACCCGAATCTGATCTTCTCCTGACCTTTCTTACTGTGGTCTGCGAGAGGCACCTTGGCGAATTTATTTTTTTCTTTTATTTCACCCTTGAACTGTGTGTGTGTGTGTGTGTGTGTGTGTGTGTGTGTGTGTGTGTGTGTGTGTGTGTGTGTGTGTGTTTACATAGTCAGATTAGGGGAGTGAGGGAGACATGAGTGTTCTTCATTGTAAAGTGGTCAACAAAGTGCATGTTCTCGCGGGTTCATCGTACCGTCACTCATGTTTTTTCACTCCTCCATCGCCATAGCGATGCATAATGCCTTACCCACTATGATTCACGCCACAGTTAATATCCTTTTTTATCTGTTTTCATTCACTAACATTTTCCCTGCGCTTTTTTTTTCTCCTGGTAGCGGCCGAACGAAGACCCATAACATTATATAAGTCGCTACCCTCTATAATTTAAGCCATTGTTAACATCCTCCTTCACCAGTATTTCTTCACTAACGTTTCACCTTAAGCCTTTTTTTATTACTAGTAGCGTCAGAACGAAGACTAACACAAAAAAAGGAAACTGAATCATACCGTTGAGCTATATTAAGGGCTTTGCTTCATACACTTTGCGGCGAGAGGAGGGGAGTCAACGGTCGCATAACAACAACGGGTCAACACGCTGCTCCCATAAAGAAGGAAAGAAATGCCCCCAAAAATAATTACATGACTCGGCTCCGGAGATACCTACATTGATACTCCCCTCGTGCAAGTACAGTTCATGGGAAGGAAAAAGGCTGCTGAAGTGTTTTCCAGCCAAAGCGATGAAAAAGTGAGGACTGATCATTTTTTTACGTTCATCTACATGCATTTTTTTTTGTCATTGCAATAAGCCACGTCCTGCTTACTCTCTCCCAGACCTCCTGTTACCGCTCGTTCCGCAGACACGATAGCGACCTATGTCAGGAATACGCCATCAGGAACCGGCCCAGAGAAGCCTCAGCGGGGAGACCCAAGGAGACTGAAACGGTATTCTTGGGGAGAAGGGAGAAGGCTGAGACGGCAGGAGTGATGGAGATAAGAAAATTGAGAGGAGGAGGGATAGAGATAAGGAAGGAGAGGTGGAAGGAGGGAGAGAGGGATGACAGGCATATGGGATGGAGGGAAGGAGAGGGAGATTGGGGGTAAAGGAACCGGACGGAGGTAAAAAAAAATACTACAAACTTTGAGGCTAATAAGAAAGATGATAAAGAGTCACTTGGCGAGCGCTGACAACAGCAATTACTTACAGAAGATAAAGAAGTCTCAAAGAAGTTAGGAGAAATGGTTCATCAAAGAGGGTGGTGTAGTGGAAGAAGGGAAGGGTGGAGACTAAAAGTGGTAACCGAACACATGGAGGGGAAATTAATATGGCCAAAGAGAAGCGGCCGGGACGCGGACCGCCGCCGGGGATGGGGAGGCAGGACGGTCAAGGGGAATAAAAGTGTGGAGACGCGGCTGGTTAGTGAGGCTGCAAGGTATGGCGGAATGATTACAGCCACGCCAGTCGAGGGTCAACGGCATCACCTCTGTCTACCTGGGCCACGGCTCACACCTTTGGGCTACCTCTCTATTGGCCTGCCTGTTATGTTGCTCCGTTGTTAATAACTTGTTAATTCTGACATTATCTCGCCCACGGTTTTGTGCTGCTCCTCCGCCACTCGTTCTCTCCATTTATTCCGAAACACTTCAATCTGTTTCTTCATTTATTTCGAAACATTTCCAGCTGTTTCTTCATTTACTGCGAAATACTTATATCTGTGCCTTCCACGACAAGCTTAGGCCTATCACATTTGTCAGTGCCTAGTTTATTTGCCGCAAAGTTTGTCCACCGCGTTCACCCACTTGAAGAGAAGAAATCCATCGCTCCTACATCCTCTTCGATCCTTAACCTTGCTCTGATAAAAGATTATGATATACTAAAAAAATTGGGTTAATAAAAAACGTTAATGATCTCTAACTAAAACGATTTTTTTTTACGTAGTCTGAGACTGTTAAATGTTTTTTCTTTTACTATCATTGAGGAAGAACGGGGTGGGGCAGAGCGGGGCAGAGCAGGGCAGAGTTGGGCCAACTGCCCCGCCCGGGCAGAGATCGGTCGACAGTGGCTTCTAGTTAACATACATATAAGATGCACATAAAAATATGAAAGAAAAACTTATGATTTTCTCAATATTTCGGCTTATGTTGCGCGTGTTAGTCCGTCTGCCTGTTTGCGATTAATTCTCTCTCTCTCTCTCTCTCTCTCTCTCTCTCTCTCTCTCTCTCTCTCTCTCTCTGAGGGCGGGGGCTTGTGAGGGGGGGGCGTGTGAGTG
This sequence comes from Eriocheir sinensis, assembly GCF_024679095.1. Taxonomy (NCBI): domain Eukaryota; kingdom Metazoa; phylum Arthropoda; class Malacostraca; order Decapoda; family Varunidae; genus Eriocheir; species Eriocheir sinensis. The sequence continues at coordinate 395,623 of NW_026111542.1, read as the reverse complement.
GGAGGGGCTTTTGGGGGCGGGGGCTTGTGAGGGGGAGGGGCGGGTGGGGGGAGGGGCGTGTGGGGGGTGGGCGCGTGAGGGTGAGGGCGTGTGGGGGCGGGAGGGGGCGTGTGAGGGGGAGGGGCGTGTGAGGGGGTGGGCCGTGTGAGGGTGAGGGGCGTGTGGGGGCGGGGCTTGTGAGGGGGGGCGTGTGAGGGGGTGGGCCGTGTGAGGGGGAGGGGCGTGGCTTGTGAGGGGGGGCGTGTGAGGGGGAGGGGCTTGGGCCTCAGCTGGCAGACTTGTCCTGTCCGGCGCCTCTCCTCGTTTCCACCCGAGAAGCAGACTTTTGTTCATTAGCCCAGCAGGCCTGGGAAGCGAGGCGTGTCCGATATAGTTATGTCGTGGGTGGCCCGCTTAGCCTTCGCGATAATTGGTGCAAACACACTCTAAAAACAAAGCTGTAAAATACTACTTTCCTAAAACGAGAATGTTAAGCATACAGTAAAAACATGCCTGCTTTCCATAAACCGTTAAATTATGATAATTTTATTCTCTGTCAATAAAGTTTCACTAGATTATGGCATGCTTTGGGCACGTAGACAAAAAAAGAAAACTTCCCAATCCTGCCTCCCTCCTCCCCTCCTCCCCCGTGCCCCCTTGACCACAGCTCGCAACCCTCGCACACAAGCTAAGTATAAAGCCACTTGTTCCTGAAAACAAGTTCCTTACAAGCCATGGTGAGGGTGAAGGATGCACTTAGAAAATTCCTCGACTTTGGATATAAAATTATGAAAGACTCAAAAGCTGCAATGATGCTTCTCACTCCCCCCCAATGGCCGCCTGGAAGCCCAGTGCTCGACGGGGGTACCTTAAGCCGCGTTCACACTGTGCCGACTCTGGGCCACGACAAGCCAGCAACTCCAGGGACACGAGGTCTTGGGTGTGAAATGTTGACATGGAAGGGTCGCACATAGTTTTTCCGACCATATGCGGCCCTTCCACATCAACAGGTCACACCCAAGACCTCGTATACCCCGAGTCGCTGGGTTGTCGTGGCCCAGAGTCGGCACAGTGTGAACGGGGCTTAAGCGTGTGCAGCGATAGAAGGAGGATCTATAATCGGGTTATCTCTATTTCTATCCCGGCAAAACAGACGAGAGTTTAGGGCACGGTTGTAAGGTTACTAAAGGGTAAGGCAAGAACATGAAGGGCGGGGAACAGCGGCATGGTATATTGAGGAAGGCGGAAGTCATGGTTGCCGGCTGTATTGTGGTGTCTGCCGCACCGTCCGGCTCCACCCACACGGAAGAAAAGTTATCTCATTAGGTCGATACTCAACACATGCATGATGCGACGGCTTGGTACAGTGTCGCGGGGGAAGCAAATGACCAATTATCACGGGTGACTGCTGACCTTGAAAAATAGGAGTGATATTGGCAGGCGTCTTTAATTATAAAGAAGGAAACTGGTAACACCTAGAAGCTGGAGGAAGGAATAAGGAATAAGGAATCTTGGGATGTTCAGATTTGCAATGGATAGCCCGCTGACTCAACATATAAAAGTTAATATGTAAGGAAGAACACTCGGTAAACCCCCAATATTGGACCCCAGAGGAATTCCTAACATGTAAGATAAATAAGCCCCCTGAGGACAAGTGATCGCCGGATGATTGAAATGTAAGTGGTCTTGGGACGTGCACTGGGAGGTGACGAGGCCCACGACAGGTACACTTACAGCAAGCCAAATTATGCGGATTCTAAAAAAAATTGGGAATGAGAATTATAAAGTAGTTGAAGTAAGAGTAAAAAGCCTTGTGCGCAGGTAATAGGCGGCTTATGTGCACACCCTCAACGAAAGTGAGAAGATACCAGCCTTGGAACTCAGATCCATTAAAGAAAAAGTGAATTTCCGCAAATGCAAGAAAGAATTTGATAGCAAGGAAAAAAGCTTGAAACAAATGGAAGCAGAAAATAAGTGGCGACGCTCTTAGTAGTGTAAACGAAGAGAAACCGGTGAATGGTTCTGCAGGACATCCTTCCTGTCACTTTTTTTCAGCTGAAGTAAAAGGAATCGCTATTGAATTGCGCGCGCCATCTCAAGCATTTTTGAGGTAAAGGACAGGTAAAATTTTTGGGGTATGATACCTGAGCGTTGAGTTGGTACTCATCTCTGTCACCTCTGCCCTCGTGTGGTCGGTAGTAACCAATTACCCCTGAACACGGGGCAGCGTGACATCCAGGTAACTACAGGTTTCGTGGACTACCCATTAATTAACTGGCACGAATTGGCGGATGAAAAGTGAGTGGGCTACGCCCCGACTGTCCCAAGCCAGGTTCAAACCTGGACCTGCAGATTTGTAGCTTCACCGTGAGGAAGTTACACTTAAGAAAAATTAAAATAGAGACGGCAAGTACC
>NW_026111542.1:47500-104757 GCF_024679095.1 Eriocheir sinensis | reverse complement strand
TAAGTCAAGAATCAAGTCTCTGGTGTGTCTTAAGGTCAGTAACGAAGATTTAGGCGGTCGTCGAGTGGTTGTTGCACCAAGTAGTGGACGTCGGGTCTCACTGCGAGTCGCACCAACGACTGATGATCCGTCCATCGCCGAGTGGCCGGGGTAACGAGAACGCTGTCGATCATCCTTACTGTACCAGAGTCTGGTACGAGCCCTAAGAGGCATTAAAGTAAAAATCAGTCTTCACTAAAATATGCTGAGGCCAGGAAAGAATTTGAACGTCGTGTTGCAGCTCACTCCAGTAGCCAACACTCTTAATTAAGTCTAGCATAACCCATTACCATAACTCGTCAGTCCATCCTTGAGGCACATGCATCAGGAACATAATCAGGGTTAAGACAGATCCCTCGAGGCCTTACACTTGCGTTTTAAGTCTTCCCGATAAGCAGCTCGCCACTAATAATCATAACCGTCCTTGTACAGTTAGAAAGTTTTTTTCTCAAAATATATTCCTTACAAAGCAACCCAAGCAAAAAGGCGTGGACTTCCTTCTCGTGTACACCTACTGTTCTTTGATATCTATAAGAGCTCAAGCTTCCATAGAATTACATGATTTTCTCCCTAAATCAAAACATCTTACTGATTGCATACAACTGTAATTCCTCATTCCATATATCTGTCATGGCATTAATGTCTTTATTTTTCTATATATATATTTCTGCCATTCCTTGGCTCTCTTTAGTCCCAGTCATGGAAATATTCTTGAGGTCGTGGTTCATACTTTTTTTATCAAGTGATTCTTAACATTATCTACTGTGTGTGTGTGTGTGTGTGTGTGTGTGTGTGTGTGTGTGTGTGTGTGTGTGTGTGTGAGCGGCAGTGAGACAGATTGAGAGAGAGAGGCAAGTCTCAGTGAAGTCAGTGTTGGATGTGAATGACCCGTAGACTAATCCTTCCTCTGCTCCCTCCGTGGGTCCTAACCTTCTCCCCTCTCCTCTTCTCCATCCATCTCCTCTGTTGCCTTTCCGCTGTTATTATTCTGACGCCTAATCAATTTTCCCTATTTCTCCTTACACCTGTCCTTCTGCCTTCCCTCTACTCAATTCTTTCCTTTAACTTTCCGCGTCTCCTTCCGCCCACTTCATTCTCTTATTTCATTCAGACTTTTTTTTATCTTATCCTAATTTCATGCCTTCATATCTTGTCTCTTATAACTTCTCACACAATCTCTAAAGACTATTACCATTAACGCTGTGATTGTCATCTCTCTCTCTCTCTCTCTCTCTCTCTTCCCATTTATCTTTCCATTGCGGAAGAGTATACTGAGCTGGGGGGGTTTATTCCCTTCCAACATTCTCTCTCTCTCTTTTAATTTAAACAGGGCTTACAGAAGATTGTGCTAAAGTTGAAGGTTTTAAGCTTCATCTGTCTATAGCTACATACAAAACACACATTGAATTACTGCCTAGAAGTCCTAATCCAGCTGTTCATCTCCCGCTTGAAGTCCTGAAGTGACGCGCGATGGTGGAGGTCGGTGTGGCTAACAAGCTGGTTCCACAGGCGGCTGTAGCGGGGCTGGAAGGAGCGGAAGTGGTGTTCCGTCCTGGAGAAGGGTACAGCCACTTGTTCCTGTCTGTGGGATGCTGCTCGGGTGGAGTGTATGGGGGGTGGGGGCGCGGGGAGCTTGAGAGCTGCCAGGTGGGATGTGTTTAGATTGTGTGCCTTGAACATTACACACAGGCCTGCCACATCCCCGCGCTCCTGGAGAGGTTGCAGGGAGCCACGCGCGTGCTGAGGACCTGTGCGCTGTATCAGACGCTGGGCTCTGGCCTGGACACGATCCAGCGTTGCAAGGTAGGATGGAGGGCAGGAGGACCAGGCGAGGGGGGAGTACTCCATGAGGGGGCGTACCTGTGCCTTGTAGAGCTTCTCAGCCCCTTTGGCGTCAAGTAGATGGAAGATGCGCCGTACACAGCTGAGTTTCCATGCTGCATTTTTTTTATATTTTTTTTAGCATGGTTGGTGAAGGAGAGTCCCGCGTCGAACTCCACTCCGAGAATGGAGATGGAGTCTTGAAGGGGTAGCGTTTTCCCCTCCAGTTGTATCCCCGGCCCGGCTAGATTGTTGATATCTCGCCTGCGGGATATTACCATTGCTTGCGTTTTGTCAGGGGCCAGGGTGACTTGCCAGCAGCCACTCCAGGCGATAATTTTGTCGAGTGCCATGTTGATGCGACACACTGTGCCTTGCCAGTCCTGTCTGTCGCTGGTGAAGGCAAGGGTGCAGTCGTCAGCGTACGCCTGGGCCTCAGGAATGAGCTGGAGAATGTCATTGAAATAAACATTCCACAGTAGAGGCCCTAGTACGCTGCCCTGGGGCACGCTTGCATTGATGGGGTGCTGGCTTGAGGTGTGGCCGTTAATCACCACCTGTAACGTCCTGTCCTGGAGGTAGTCCCCAATGAGTTGCAGGAGGGCGCCTCGCACACCTAGGCTCTTCACCTTGGCGATGAGGCCTTGGTGCCAAACCCTGTCGAAGGCTCCGGCTATGTCAAGAGCCACGACGAAGGTGTCGAGTCCCCTGTCCAGCGAGTGGTTCCATGAGGCAGAGTTAAGGAGCAGCAGGTCTGCAGCAGATCTTCCCTGCCGGAAGCCGAATTGCTTGGAGTTGAGGAGATGGTGGGCATCGAGGAAGGCCGTGAGTTTGGTTGTTATAAGGAACTCCAAGATTTTCCCAACAGTGGAGAGGAGGGATACTGGGCGGTAGTTCTTTGGGTCCTGTTTGCCTTTTTTCTTGTATATGGCCACCACTCTTGCTTTCCTCCAAAGTTAGGGCCACTTGGAGGTGGAAAGGATGTTATTGAAGATGGTGGTAAGTGGTAGGGCGAGCTGGCCAGCGCATCTTTTTAGCAGGTGAGGGCTGATGTTGTCAGGCCCTAGGGCTTTCTTGGGGTCTATTTGCAGCAGCAGATTTTTTACCTCCTCTGTAGTGACAGTGAGACTCTCCAGAGAGGCCCTGGTGAGGGATGGCAGCTTCGGGGGGGCGCGGAGGGGATCCGGTACTGACATTTTGGAAGAGAAGTGGGCCGCCAGTAGCTCCGCCTTGTCTTTGTCGCGCATAGCCACTGACCCATCTGGCCTGACGAGGGGTGGGATGGCGTTGTCGGCTGAGAGGCCTTGTTGTTGTTTCACTCCACTCCACCACTCCTTGCTACCCACAGACTGGCCGCTGAGCTTGGTCTTCATTACCTCCTTCCAGCGTTGTATAGCCTGTTTTTGCACCCGGCTCATGTTCTTGCAGGCGTCTCTGTGTAAGGTTTTATTATGCTGAGAAGGATGAGACTTGTAACGCAGCCAAGCCCTACTCTTGGTGTCCGCGGCTATCCTGCACTGATAGCCGAACCAGGGCTGATCATTTGGTTTTGATTTATATGACTGGCTGGGCACATATTCTTGTTGCAGAGACAGAAGAAGGTTTGTTAAGTTCTCCACTTGGGTGTTGACGTCTCCGTGGAGGATATCCGTCCACACGATGGAGTCCAGATTTGCCTTCAGGCTGTTCCAATCTCCCCGGGACCACAACCAGTTCACACGGGCGGTGGCTCCGTCGTGTTCTATTGAGGTACCCTTGAATATGCCCAAAGTTGGCGGGAATGGTGGGATTGAGAAAGGTCTCCACTGTGGCTATGATGTCTGGGGAGTGCGGGATAACATAAGAGTGTGTTAGATCTCCTATGTTGGTTTGGAGGCCTCTGATGTTAGTAGACATAATCGTCAGTTTCTCTTGGAAGGTTGGGTCCGGCATAATTCCAAGGTGTGTAGGGTGTTGAGAGGATGAGGTGCTTGGCGCTGAGACGCTTGGTAACTGGGGAGAGGAGGCTGTGAGGGGCTTGTTTTGTCTCTCTCTCTCTCTCTCTCTCTCTCTCTCTCTCTCTCTCTCTCTCTCTCTCTCTCTCTCTCTCTCTCTCTCTCTCTCTCTCTCTCTCTCTCTCTCTCTCTCCAGCCAACAATTAAATTTCACAGTATTCAGTCTAATTAATAATCGATCTTCGTCTGTTCGGAGCACTACGAAAATGTAGGCCGTGTGCTGGCGTGTAGTCATCGTATTTTCATCATACAAGACGCCCCTACCAATTACTCTACTTGGTGTTAACGCGCTAAATATCACCTTCACTCGTGTTCCTTCCAGCTGATCAACCTTGACTCTCCTTATCAACCCAGAGTGAAAGCCTGTGTTACCAGAGAGGGGTGTAGTAACTATTGGTGTGATGAGAAACGAACAACACGAAGTTAGAAATGGAGCCGTATTACTAAACATTTTGTCGCCCAAGTACACATAATTGACAAGGCTTTCGAAGGAGTTTTGGGCATTTCCAGGAGTAGTTTTATGGCCCTGGTGGTAGTTTGACCCTTCTCTTATACCGTGAACCTAAAGAAACACTCATTAAAACCCGATTGACCCCCTCTTTGACCTTTAGAAACAGCTGATGTGAGAACCGAAAGTGTCTTATAATACCGACATAAGTGTTTGAGGTTGAGTTGGCTGTACTGCTGCTGCTGCTGCCGAGGAAGGAAGAGAAGAAGAAATTCGTCGTTAAGGGGCGAAACGCGTTGCATACTAAGAGAGCCGCAAGGAGAGAAAGGGAGGAAGAAGTGAGTGTTGTGAGGCTGGTACTGGGAGAGAGAAGGAAAGCGAGTGTGCTGAGGGGTGGGGAGAGGAGAGAGGGAGGGAGGGAGGCAGAATGTGCGGTGCGTTGCTGCTTCTGCGATGATGATGATGATGATGATGATGACGAGGAGGAGGAGGAGGAGGAAACATGGACTAGCCGGCAGCAGAAAGCCTGTTGGCTCATTACTAGGCTGCCTGCGTTCAGTGATTCAATCAATCCGTTTGCCATAGGAGTGGCTTGCAGGGAAGGATTAAAGCACTTGTGTATCTACTCTTGGGAACGTTCAGTTCACTCCCGATGCAGCAAAGTGGCGATCAATGCGTTTCTTGAAGGAGTTGATGGTCTCTGCGCTAACCACTCCTGCAGGAAGGCTGTTCCAGTGGCGAACAACTCTATTCGAGAAATAACTCCTGCCGATGTCGGTATTGCATCGCTTTGCTTGAATTGTTTTTCCGTTGTTTCTTGTTCTCAGGTTGGTTTGTAGCGTGAAGAGCTTGGAGTGATCAACGTTGCTGAGCTTGTTCACGTACTTAAAGACTTGTATCATGTCTCCCCGCAGTCGTCTCTTTTCCAACGTGAAGAGGCTGAGTCGCTCGAGTCGTTCTTCATAGGGCTTCGTCCTCAGTGATGGTATCATCTTCGTGGCGCGGCGCTGTACTCTCTCAAGTAATTCAATGTCTTTCCTGTAATTAGGAGACCAGAATTGCACGGCGTATTCCAGGTGGGGCCTTACCAGCGAATTGTACAAGGATAACATAACTCCCGGCGTCTTGTATTCGAAGTTTCTCGATATGAACCCAAGCATTGTATTTGCTTTCTTACAGGCGGACTTGCAGTGTTTTGTTTGTTTCAAGTCACTGCTGATGGTGACCCCGAGGTCTCTTTCCTCTTGCACAACATGTAGTGGTTCGCCACCCAAGTGGTATGTGTGGTTGCTGTTTCTGGATCCGATATGCATTACTTTACATTTGGCAGTGTTGAAGGACATCTGCCATTTTTCTGACCACCGAGTGATCTGGTCCAGGTCTCTCTGGATAATTTTGCAGTCTGCCGTTGTGAGGGCCATCCCACCCACCTTTGTGTCGTCGGCAAATTTTGAAGGATTGGATTTCAATCCTAGAGGAGGAGGAGAGGGTGAGAGAGAGAAATATGTGATGTTCTTGCTACTGGGGGGAGGAAGTAGGAGAGCGATGCGTCGATAGGGGAGGAAGGCGTTACTAGGGGGGGGGGGGGGAGAGGGAGCCACCAAAGTGAGTGATAAGGACACGGGCGATGACTCAGGGAAACTTAGTGGGAATGATAATAGGATTACCGGGAAGCAGCAAAATCTTAGGGGGACTGATTCTCGTCGTAGGAATCGTGTCATGTCATACACTATTTATCCCTCGTCATTTGCACGCCGTTCAGCAATTTATCAGTGTAGTGTGTGGGGAAAACAAGGTGGGTTTATTTAGTACAAGACAATGACGCACATATACAGACCCAAACAATGCCCGAACACCCGGATATAGTGCATACTGATGAAGATACGTACACAGACATACGGGTGAGTATATACGAACTTAATGGAGGGATAGATAGATATATAGATATAGCTATAGACAGGTAGATAGATAGATATTAAAGCATTAACATATTGATGAATGGATGACGATAGATGTAAATAAACAAAAAGATGCAAATATGTTATGTAAATAAATATAAACAAATAGATAAGATAAAACTGTTCGTCGACTAGATTAATGGACGCACAGAAGCAAACAAACAAACAAACGAATAAACACAGAGAAAAAGCAATGTACGGTTCATAAAAGAGAGTTGTAAATCCACGGCATTTTCAAGTTATAAAAAGTGCTTAAACAATTACATTAATCGACTTCCTTATAAGCGCCTCCTTCTAAATGGCTGTCAGCGGTCTCTCGCGTCAAGTTGCTGTCTTGCCTCTGTTTCTTCTCTGTACCGTTATTATTATTTTCTTTTTTCATGCTTATGCTGAAGCTGTTTACGTAGTTATTCTTTTTTTAACAGCAGAGGAGTCAGTTCAAGGGCATAACAAAATTAACAAATGCGAAAAAAAGCCCGCTACTCATTCCATGTCACGAGAGAATGAAGAATGAAGTTTACATATTATATCTTGTCTATTTTAGTTTCATTTCAAGCTCGGAAATCTTCATGATTTATTTTTCTCGGCCAACTTACAAGTTTCTTCCTTTATGTGAATATTAGGCATCTGTTTAAAGTACCCGGGAGTCTGAGTTGCACCATCCTTTCAGTCTCCGTTGAGCAAGGATTCACCATTTTTCTCATTCATATTAGGCAGCCCTTCGCTCAGCTCCACATACACTTTACCATGACTCCTGGCGCCTGGCGGGTGGGTGAGGCGATGCTTCCCATGGCTCATGTTGGCAACTGGTAATTATTTTTTTGCAGTGTTGTTTATATTTGGAAGCTAATCTCTGAGCCCCGCACAATGCCTTGTCATTACCTTTCATAACCCGACCGGCTTGCGTCACTGGACACTGTAGATAAATTATTTTTCATTCAAGTTGTTAAATAAATTTCACACGATCAGTATGTGAGATAATAAAAACACATTCATCAAAATATCTCGTTATCTCTCGACCCGTTGTTTGTTCCTGGTTGAGAGTATGCATAAGAACAATAATTAGGATTGTACAACACAATTATCTTCATATTTTATTGCGTAAAGTCAGGGAAACCACCGCTTATTTTTTCCTTGCCATGATTTTGAACAGGTTTTATTACGTAGTTCAAATATTATACTTTGCTCTTACACACACACACACACACACACACACACACACACACACACACACACGTCTATACAGTAAGTTTGTTGTTCTCGTCCACTTCAATACTCGCTAACCACTTTTTTACACTCCTTCGTTAAACTTAAACGTTTCCAGCAAGTGCCCTTTGCCGTGGGTCTTAGTTCCATTTTAGTAATAATAATCAGTGAATATCCCTTCTGGCAGTCCCTTCTACCAATTCTAAAAGCAAACCCATCTCACCGAGCAGTCAACGCCTTTAAAACGAATGCGAATTCAATTAATAAAAGGTGTCTGTATTAATAATCATCATCCTTTGAATAATTTCCACTGATTCCTCCCTGCACTTTAGAACAAACACGTCAGCTCTATAATGGTTGAGTCAGAACCTGGTCACACTGCAGGTACATAGGATCTGGTCAGTGTTACATACCGGTTCAATAAATCATCTGCGCTTGTGTTGCTTACGGTTTTAGAAATAATGTAGCACTCCGTTGGTGCGGTTGAGAGCCACTGTGCAATGGATCCTGGGTCGAGGGTTGAAACTTGAGTCCAAACAAACGCCTCATGACCATCTTTTTACACTTAATTTTCCGGAGCAAAATGATGATATATAACGACATTCCTTCGTATTAGTCACAGATTTTTTTTTTTTTATCTTTTCTGGTTACAAGTGTGGCTGTTAGTGCTTCTGTCTTCTTTGCTTCATCTATAACTTGCTCATGACTTAACCCAATTGTAAATACTGATTCCATGTTGATGTTTTAAAACTTTCTAGCGCCTGTTTCACCTCGCCGTCTTCATCATCTTTAAGCCCTATGTTCACTTTACTTTCCCTTTTCTCCCAACACCCTTCACCCACACAGAGTAAAAGTGTTATGAAGCTTCTTCGTGGAGGGAGAACATGTTGAGTTAAAAAAAGTCGAGAAAATTTATCTTTGAGGTGAATCGTTAAGGTAATGCTGGAAGTGTTGTGTCCTCGGCGGCTATACGAACAGTGGTTAAATATCCTCTCTGAACACACTCACACATGCCACTCTGAACACATTTACACATACACTGTTTTCACCTCCACAGTATTTATTAGCGGTTAACTACCTTTATTCGGCGTTGATTTAATGGCAATCCGATCCTCGTTAAGCGGGAATTCATAAGCACCGACCGTCCTCTGCAGCCACATCGGTCACCATTAAAAATCCCTCGCTGTTCTATCCCGTCGGTTATCTCGGTGATGCAAAGGTCCTGTCAGTCCTGTCACAATAATTGGTGTGAATCCGTCAGCGTGATGCTCATTTGACTTTTGATGAGACTTATTGTTGTTATTATAAAAGTCGAGTATCAGCGGACCAAGACAAAACAAATAAACAAAGAAACAAACCAAGAGCAGATAAACAGATCAGTAAGCAAGCAAATTCTCTCTCTCTCTCTCTCTCTCTCTCTCTCTCTCTCTCTCTCTCTCTCTCTCTCTCTCTCTCTCTCTCTCTCTCTCTCTCTCTCTCTCTCTCTCTCTCTCTCTCTCTCTCTCTCTCTCTCTCTCTCTCTCTCTCTCTCTCTCTCTCTCTCTCTCTCTCTCTCCTATTTTTTTCTCTCCATTTTTTTTCTGTAGTCATTCTCAGTAAAAAAAAAAAAAAAAAAAAAAAAACGTCTTTCTTCATCATACTGTAGGCGTGTTCACATAATTTTCACAACTTTATTTTTCTTCACTTTCTCCTTTCGTTGACGCAATAAAAAAAACAAAAAAACAACTTCCTTATGGTTCTTCCACTGTCGACTCGCGGCCGTCGATTGACACCGCCAACTTGCTAATAGGGGAACCGGTTTCTAACAAGGGATGGCTATGCTGTGTGTGTATGTGTGTGTGTGTGTGTGTGTGTGTGTGTGTGTGTGTGTGTGTGTGTGTGTGTGTGTGTGTGTGTGTGTGTGTGTGTGTGTGCTAGTGCTGTGTTATGCTATATATGGTCAGGCTGGGGAAGTCGCAAAGTGATTGTGCTGTGCCGGTCCTGGTTAGCATTCATGGCTATGTTAAGCAGCAGCCTTCTTCGTCCAGTGACCCTCGGATGGCAACCTGACCTATCCCTTGCAGTAGACGTTGAGATCGTAAAACTGTGAGATGAGTGGCCCCGGAACAGCAGTTGTGTTCAAGTCTCTCGTTGTGGGACGTCGGGTAGATTTTACTAATAAATGTTCTGCTTTCTTTATCATCTGGTGTAGCATTGAGGACACCGTTGCATCGGTCCTCTTTGAAGCGACTTTGACACTGTGGAAAAAAAAATGCTGCAGGCCGGCTGTGGGTTCGGAGTGACCCGATGATATGACACGCCCGGCCATTCTTCGCTCCGTGTACCCGAGTGGACGGTAAACAAAAATATAAGCGTGTGTCGAATATTCAAAGATATCAGGAGATCAGAAAAAAAAACGGAAAAAAATATATAAACGTTCAGAGGTATTGATGTATGTTCTTTAAAAGCGACGAACTCAATGGTATATACAATAAAAAAAATGTATAAGTCCCTCCCCCTCCCACACACACACACTTACTGATGAGAACAAAAGGAGCTAAACATCCACCCAGCATCATTCAGACACATTCAAAACACTCACACGCCTGACACTGTTTCCCAAGTCGACAACAATGTCCAAGTCCGGTTGTAAGGCACTTCTGGTGGCGTAATAAGATGGAAATGAAAGAGGAGACAGGATTCTTAAGGCCAATTCGCCACTACCATAAAAATAAGCCAGAAGAAGCAGCGTGTTTAGAAATGTGGTGAGACTATTGATAGATTTTGTATCCGCATTTTAATGACACAACCACCAGAATAACAACAACTACACCTACTCCTAAAATATCGACTACTACTACTACTAATAATAATAATAATAATAATAATACTAATACTGCTACTACTACTACTACTGCTATTACTGCTACTACCACTACTACTACAACTACTACTACTGCTACTACTACTACTACTATTACCTCCACCATCACCACCACTACTACTACTCCTACTACGCCTGGCCACTCTTCGTGTATCTGAAGATAAAATCATATATGCTCGAGCTTTCAGAGGAATTAAAGCAATAAAAATGACGGTCCATAATATATAAAGGCCTTCACTGCTTACGGTTTGTCGCTACACCCTTGGCATTGAACATGGGATTATCGAGCCCGTCAGGAAAGTGCAGGTACTCCGTGTGGGCTGCAGGGCAAGTATATATTCTAACGCCCAAAAGGTGTCCACGGGTCGCGTCGTACAACAGGCCATAACACATAACCCACCTTAATAAAAACACGCAGCTTTCTTTACCTTGCTGCAGGGCTACGCCGCGTCGCCGCCCATAGTATGATGCCCCCCCTATGAAGGCCTCGCCCGGCGCCTCAGAGCGGGTTTTTTGTGTGTTTTCTTGTCCGTGTTGCTGTTTTCATTGTCGCCATCCTTGTCTCGAATCTCCCACGTTAAGTATGAAGCTTTACATGTTTCAGCTATTACGGAGACATGAGTTCCTTAGAAACGACAAGATTTATGTCTGTAATAGTGTATGAAGTCATGTCCGTGGAAAAAATAAAAATTTTCACACATATATAGTTCATGAAGTCGTGTCCATGTAAAAATGAAAAAAGCATTTCACACACACACACACACACACACACACACACACACACACACACACACACACACACACACACACACACCGCCCTCATAACAGTCTGTACAATCAGTTCAAGATATATGGCCCTTACTTAACCTTTCCTCCTGCTTCCCCCGCCCATGACTGTGTACTCGCGGGAGCTTGTACTGTTTTTATATACATGTTTTTTTTTCACTTCGTTTGTGTCCGCCCGCGGCTTTCACAACTAATCTGTTTCTAAGGCGAGTTATGTTTTATGGCTTTATTTTACGACGCGACCTCTGGAGACCTTTTGGGCGTTAGACTAGATACACAATTTTGAACACAGTGACGGGGCCTTTGATGCTGTATTTCAGCTTTCACGTGTCGCTTGTTTACTTATACACAGACTTCAAAATCAAGACAGGTGTATTGTACAGGGGTAAATACTGCCTTAAAACAAATAATTAGCGTTGTAACCCCTCAATTAGATGTGTTTTTTACGAATGAATGCACGTTACTTGTATATATAGTGGACTACCATAATGAACATACAAATATATCATGAACTTGAGGAAAAGCATAAACAAACGAGAGGGCATGACTAGTGAGCTTTATTATAATCAACCTGCCGGAGTTTGGATATCATTACTAAGCCCCTTCTTGTTCACTCCTTCGTTCGAACAGAGAGAACGTTTATTTTTGTTTTCAGTAAGTGATGTCCAGATTTCCTTGTCTCCTATTTGCTATTAACGAAGAAGTGTTTTTTTTCATTGAGGTAAGTATCTGGAATCGCTACTAGGGAAACAATTGCGTGGCTTTACTTCCATTATCATTATACTTTAACCCCTCCTCCCCGTCCCTCTCCCCGCCCCTACAAGTAAGAGAAGCGGGAAGATGGTGGTGATGATGCTAGTAATGATGAATGGTTATAATAGCAAGCAAGATTGATAATAATTGATAAGAAAGATAGTTGCAAGTCTACCGGCGCTATAGGCGTAGACGTAAAAACAAACGAACAAACAAGAAAAAAGAATCCTCCACTTGTGATAATGAACTTCCTATTTAATTCCTGCACTCCGTCACATCACCTTAACCCGAACCAATCCCTTCAATAGTAATAGCGAAAACAAAGGAGCAAAGACTTATAACTAACTCTGGGGAGAAAACAAACAAACAAACAAAAAAAGAATCCTCCACTTGTAATCCTGAACTTCCTACTTAACTTCTGCACTCCGTCACATCTCCTTAATCCGAACCAGTCCCTTCACTAATAACAGCAAAAACAAAGGAGCAAGAAAAACAAGAAATCAAACTAACTTCGGGTCCGTCCGTAACTTCCCATTTTTCCGGCTTAAAACTTTATATTCGTCGCTCATCATCCGCAGCAAACTTTACGTGGCCTTCGAGGCGGCGAGAAAAGGATGCCACGGAGCGCCTAATGAGTAAAGTGTGGCCCTGATTGCGATAAATGTGGCGGAAACCTTCGCTAAGTGGAGGCGCGGGAGGCGAGTCGAGGCTGCAGACGGACGGGATGTATGTATGTATGTATGTAAGTATGTGGTGTCTGAGGTGGGGGAAGTAGGGGGGGGGGCGTATGTGTTTGTGGGTGTGAATGGGATGTATGTATGTATGTATGTATGTGGTCTGAGGAGGAGAGGGGAAGCGAAGGGGAGTGTGTGAGGTCTGTATTTGTAAGTATGTATGAATGTATGCAGCGTGAGGGGGGAGAGGGGGGGGGGCGTGTGTCATTTACTGTGTCTTTGTGTGTGTTCGTATGTATGTATGTAGTGTTTGAGAGAGAGAGAGAGAGAGAGAGAGAGAGAGAGAGAGAGAGAGAGAGAGAGAGAGAGAGAGAGAGAGAGAGAGAGAGAGAGAGAGAGAGAGAGATTTACATAGATTTACATAGAAAATCAGACCACACAGACCCCATGGTCCAGACTTGGTGGTCTGTCCTTAAACCTAAGTGATTTTACATTAATCAGAAGACTCCAAAACGTTGCATTTCTACTCTAGTTGATATTAAGTTGAAGGAAGTGACGGTCGAGCTTATTTTTGAAGGAGTCAATCGTGTTACACTGGACCACTGATGGTGGAAGCTTATTCCATTCTCGCACTACAACGTTGGTGAAGAAAAATTTGGTGCAATCTGAATTTACTTGTCTACATCTGAGTTTTACGCCATTGTTCCTCGTGCGCAGACTGTCATCGATCATAAACAATGTTGATCTGTCTACATTCGTGAAACCATTAAGTATTTTAAAACATTCGATCAATTTTCCTCGGAGGCGACGTTTCTCAAGAGAGAACATGTTAAGGATAGAAAGCCTTTCTTCGTAGGATTTGTTGCGCAAGGAAGGGATCATTTTCGTTGCCCGACGCTGAACACCTTCTAATTTAGCAATATCCTTTGCATGGTGGGGGACCAAAACTGTACCGCATATTCCAAGTGGGGTCTGACTAAACTGTTGTAGAGCGAGTATTACATCTTTATTCTTGAATACAAAGTTTCTTTTAATGAAGCCCAACATTCTGTTCGCTTTATTTGCTGCATCGATGCATTGCTGTGAGAATTTGAGGTTTGACGCGATTTTGACCCCAAGTCTTTGACGCATTGAACGCTTTTGAGTTTAACGCCGCGCATTTCGTATTCGAACTTCTTATTCCTCGTTCCAACTTGAAGGACCTGGCACTTGTCTACGTTAAAGGGCATCTCCCATCTATCCGACCAAGTTGAAATTTTGTGCAAATCCTCTTGGAGGCTTTGCCTGTCTTCGTCAGTGAGAACCGAGTTACCAATCTTTGTGTCGTCTGCAAATTTACTAATGCGGTTATTGAGTCCAACATCCACGTCGTTGATGTAAATAATGAAGAGCACTGGGCCAAGGACCGAGCCCTGAGGGACGCCACTAGTGACAGGCGCCCACTCTGAGTTAAATCCGTCAATCACTACTCTTTGTTGTCTGTTGCTCAACCAATTCGCGATCCATTGGTTTACTTGACCGTCAATACCTATTTGCTTTAATTTGTAAAGTAATTTATGATGCGGGACTTTATCAAACGCTTTCTGAAATCAAGATAGACTACGTCCAGTGATTTGGTTACGTCATAAACAGTGAAGAGGTCGTTATAAAAGGTTAATAGGTTTGATAGGCAGGATCTTTTGTTTCGGAAGCCATGTTGTGAGTCCCCAATCAATGAGTGGCTTTCAAGGTAACTCACAATTTTGTCTCTAATTATGCCCTCAAGTAGCTTACCTACAACCGAAGTTAGACTAATGGGCCTGTAATTACCTGGTACTTTTTTGTCTCCTTTCTTGAAAATCGGTGTCACGTTAGCCTTTTTCCAATCTGAAGGGACGATGCCTTGTCGCAAGGACATATTGAATACGGTTGTGAGGGAGGAGAGTATTTCGCTCTTCGTTTCTTTCAGCAGAGTTGGATATACTTTGTCAGGTCCAGGACTTTTATTTGTTTTAAGTGAATGGAGAGCTTTAAGGACTTCATCGGTTGTTATTTCAAAATTAGGCAATGCATGCTCGAGATTTACAATAGTACTGGTGTTGGTGATAGCGAGAGGAAGACTGTTAGTATTAAACACCGAGGAAAAGTAATTGTTTAAGAGGTTTGCAATGTGTTGGCTGTCAGTCACTAGTGCACCGTCGCTGTTTGTTAAAGGTCCAATACCACTTTTGATCGCCTTTCTGTTGTTTATGTAACTGAAGAAAGATTTCGGGTTATTTTTACAGTTGGCTGCAATATTTTCTTCATATCTACGCTTTGCCTGACCTACTAGTCTTTTTACTCGTCGCCTGGCATCATTATAGAGTCTAATGTTCTCGGGCGTGCTTTGTTCTTTCTTTAACCTGTAAAACAATTTTCTCTCATTGACTGATTGTTTAATTTCGCTATTAAACCACGGTGGGCTTTTATTAGTGTTAATTCGCTTCTCGCACAAGGGGACGAATGTGTTCTGCTGAGTGAGTAAGTGATTTTTAAGGCTTAGCCAGGCTTCCTCTACGTTGCCGTCATCTGATAGTTGTATTTCTGTTTTTTGTCGGATTTCTACGAAGTTAGCTCTTTTGAAATTGGGCACCTTTACTTTATTTTCAGTCACTGATGATTGAGCTTTAACGTCAACGCGCACTAATTTATGATCGCAAGAACCGAGGTGTTCTCCTACCGTGACACTACTGACAAGGTTATCTTGGGTCGTTATAACAAGGTCGAGTATATTATTTTGTCGAGTTGGCTCAGAAACCATTTGGCTTAGATAATTTTCTTCTAGAAATTCGATCATTCTATGTGACTCGCCTTCTGTACCTGACAGTGTCGCCCAGTCGATATGGGGGAGGTTAAAGTCTCCTAGTATCAGTGAGTCGCTGTTATTAAGTGACTGCCTTAAGACGCTGTACATTTCAAGGTCGTCATCGAGTGATTGCCCGGGAGGTCTGTAGGTGACAGATATATTTAAATTGACTTTTGCAATGTTTACTCGCACGCACAAATGTTCAACGTTACTGTTTCCCGGTGTTTTGTCGGTGGGTTGCAAATAGCTTTTGACATAAAGGGCGACGCCACCGCCTCTACGGTTTACACGATCTTTGTTGAAGAGTCTGTAGCCATCTATGTTGTATTCGGAATTTAAATCAATATTTGTGGTGTCGATAAATGTTTCGGTTATAGCAATTATGTCAAAATTTTCTGTTAAAGCAAGACATCTCAGTTCATCAAATTTGTTTCTTAGGCTACGCGCATTGAAACTAAGGATTTTAAGTTATCTAGAGGCTTGGTAATACAGGTGGTGGTACTTGCGGGATCACGGTTACGGGTTTGTTGCGATGCACGGCGTCTATTTACACGGGCGGGGTGGAGGGACGTGGCCGTGACTCGTTTTTTGCTCGGATGACACGCACTGCTTCGTTGAGGAGCCTTCCGAGTCTGGCTGCCCCGATGGGAGAAAGGTGCAATCCGTCCCTGTGGAAAAGTTCATTTTGTCCATAGAAATTGTCCCATGCGTTTAGGAACTCCACGTCAAGCTCCCTGCAAAGAGTCTGTAAGCGGTTGTTTAGGCTGAAGGCCTGACTGAAAAGTCGCTCTCCGCCCAAGTCCGTGGTAGAACTCGTGAAATCAAAATGTTAGGGGATTTAGTCTTATACTGCTGGATGAGCCTACGGTACTTCTCCAGGAGTTCCTCAGACCGGGTCGTGGTGACGTCGTTCGTACCTGTGTGAATAACAAACAATGAATCATTAGTAGCCTGGGGGGAGATCTCCTCAAGAGCAGCAGTTATGTCGTCGATCCCAGCACCAGGATAGCAATAGTTCCGTCTTCGACGAGGAACTCTGCCGCAGAACTCAACGACCTGCTGGCGAATCATGAAGTCACCCACCAGGAAGGTGCTCTCCTGCTCGTCCTCCTCCTCCAGAATGGCAAACCTGTTGAAGCAATGAACAGGATAAATCGCTTGTCTGGCTGGTTTGGCTCCTCCATTCACGACGGTGAAGCCATCATGGTCGGTGCCACTAGCATCCTCCCGTTGCGTGGTGTTGTCCGCTGGTGTCGACGGTACCGCTGAGGGCAAGGGGGCGGTTGGAGAAGGGTTTGGCACCACAGCAACGTTAGCCTGGATGAATTCCTGCAAGGAGGCAACAGTGCGAGAAAGCTCTATTATTTTATTCTGACCTGCTTCCATCTTCTCTTCTTGCTCCTGCAGTCTGGTCTCGAGATGCTGCCTGGTGAGAGAAAGCTCCATTATTTTATTCTGGCCTTCTTCCATCTTCTCTTCCTGCTCCTGCAGTCTTGTCTCGAGATGCTGCCTGGACAGACACAGTCGACAGACAGCAGAACGCCCTGTAAAAAGTGAGCTGAGAAGCTACTGTTACAAGTACTGCACTTCTTAGGTGCCATCTTAGCTGAAATGAAAGAGATATAAAACACAAAGTGAAGGGGATTAGGAAAGGGGTGAGGTGTGTGAGAGGTAGTTTAGTAATGGAGGAAAAGTGAGAGAGAGGAGGAGGAAGGGATGTGAGGTGAGTAAAGAGGGGGAAAGGGAGGTGTGTGAGATCAAGGAGGGTTAGGAAATAGGTGAGGTGGGAGAGAGGAGGAGTAGGAAGGGATGTGAGGTGAGTAAAGAGGGTGACTAGATGCGTGTGTGAGTTGTGTGAGATCAAGTAGGGTTAGGAAATAGGTGAGGTTGTTGAGAGGAGGAGTTGGAAGTGATGTGAGGTGTGTAAAGAGGGGGAAAGAGAGGCGGTGAGTGAGGTGTGTGAGATCAAGGAGGGTTAGGAAATAGGTGAGGTGGGAGAGGGGGAGTAGGAAGGGATGTGAGGTGAGTAAAGAGGGGGAAAGAGAGGCGGTGAGTGAGGTGTGTGAGATCAAGGAGGGTTAGGAAATAGGTGAGGAGGGAGAGAGGAGGAGTAGGAAGGGATGTGAGGTGAGTAAAGAGGGGGAAAGGGAGTCGGTGAGTGAGGTGTGTGAGATCAAGGAGGATTAGGAAATAGGTGAGATGAGTGAGAGGGAGTTTGGGAAAGGAGGTAAGTGGGAGAGAGGAGGAGTAGGAAGGGATGTGAGGTGAGTGAGGTGTGTGAGAACAAGAAAGGTTAAGAAAGAGGCGAGGTAAGGTGGGTGAAGGGATGGGTAAATAGGATGTGAGGTAAGGTGAGTGAGGGGGGGAGGGCTTAGAAATATGTGGAGGTGAGGGAGGAGTAGGAAGGGCTAATCCTCTAGGGGATGAGGAGGAGCAAAAGGGATGTGAGGTGAGCGAGGGTGGGGGGGGCTTAGGTGAGGTGAGGGAAAGGGGTGTAGGAAGTGTTAATCCTCTAGGGGATTTAAAGAGGGTGTAGTGAGGAGGAGCAGATTGAATCCTCTGGGAATTCAAAGGGTGGGTTGTCGACACACCCAAATCACGCGTGAGACACTCGGGAACACAAAGTCACACTCGGGACACACGAAACACACAGAAACCCAAGCACAAGCACGACTAAACACCCTCAAGTCACTCGCAAAAACACCTGAAATACAACAGCACACTCAAAACACTCTGAAACCCACGCAGAGCACTATAAACAGCCAAATCACACGCAAAAGCACTGGAAACACAACACACTCGAAACGCAGAACACTCGAAAAACAGCCAAATCACACGCAGAAACACCGGACACAAAACAGCACACTCAAAACACTGAAACACACGCAGTACACTTAGAAGCAGCCAAATCACACGCAAAAACACCGGAAACACAACACACTTGAATCACTCTGAAACCCACGCAGAACACTCGGAAACAGCCAGATCACACGCAAAAACACCGGAAACACAAATCACAGAGGCAACCACAGGCAGCACTATAAACAGCCAAATCACACGCAAAATCACTGGAGACACAACACACTCGAAACGCAGAACACTCGAAAAACAGCCAAATCACACGCAAAAACACCGGAAACAAAACAGCACACTCAAAACACTGAAACACACGCAGTACACTTAGAAGCAGCCAAATCACACGCAAAAACACCGGAAACACAACACACTTGAATCACTCTGAAACCCACGCAGAACACCCGGAAACAGCCAGATCACACGCAAAAACACCGGAAACACAAATCACAGAGGCAACCACAGGCAGAAACCACAAGCGAACACACACCAAACACGTGTCGGGAAATCACAGGCAACACACAAGGTCCACAAGCGAGAACACACAAACGCAATCCCAAGAGCACAACGAAAACACAGGGCAAGCGATGTTGTGGAGCGCAGCGGGGTGAGGTCACGACCTTCTCTCAGCAGAGGTCGGGTGTGAATGAGAGAGAGAGAGAGAGAGAGAGAGAGAGAGAGAGAGAGAGAGAGAGAGAGAGAGAGAGAGAGAGAGAGAGAGAGAGAGAGAGAGAGAGAGAGAGAGAGAGAGAGAGAGAGAGAGAGAGAGAGAGAGAGAGAGAGAGATACATAGATTTACATAGAAAATCAGACCACACAGACCCCATGGTCCAGACTTGGTGGTCTGTCCTTAAACCTAAGTGATTTTACATTAATCAGAAGACTCCAAAACGTTGCATTTCTACTCTAGTTGATATTAAGTTGAAGGAAGTGACGGTCGAGCTTATTTTTGGAGGAGTCAATCGTGTTACACTGGACCACTGACGGTGGAAGCTTATTCCATTCTCGCACTACAACGTTGGTGAAGAAAAATTTGGTGCAGTCTGAATTTACTTGTCTACATCTGAGTTTTACGCCATTGTTCCTCGTGCGCAAAGTGTCATCGATCATAAACAATGTTGATCTGTCTACATTCGTGAAACCATTAAGTATTTTAAAACATTCGATCAGTTTTCCTCGGAGGCGACGTTTCTCAAGAGAGAACATGTTAAGGGTAGAAAGCCTTTCTTCGTAGGATTTGTTGCGCAAGGAAGGGATCATTTTCGTTGCCCGACGCTGAACACCTTCTAATTTAGCAATATCCTTTGCATGGTGGGGAGACCAAAACTGTACCGCATATTCCAAGTGGGGTCTGACTAAACTGTTGTAGAGCGGGAGTATTACATCTTTATTCTTGAATACAAAGTTTCTTTTAATGAAGCCCAACATTCTGTTCGCTTTATTTGCTGCATCGATGCATTGCTGTGAGAATTTGAGGTTTGACGCGATTTTGACCCCAAGTCTTTGACGCATTGAACGCTTTTGAGTTTAACGCCGCGCATTTCGTATTCGAACTTCTTATTCCTCGTTCCAACTTGAAGGACCTGGCACTTGTCTACGTTAAAGGGCATCTCCCATCTATCCGACCAAGTTGAAATTTTGTGCAAATCCTCTTGGAGGCTTTGCCTGTCTTCGTCAGTGAGAACCGAGTTGCCAATCTTTGTGTCGTCTGCAAATTTACTAATGCGGTTATTGAGTCCAACATCCACGTCGTTGATGTAAATAATGAAGAGCACTGGGCCAAGGACCGAGCCCTGAGGGACGCCACTAGTGACAGGCGCCCACTCTGAGTTAAATCCGTCAATCACTACTCTTTGTTGTCTGTTGCTCAACCAATTCGCGATCCATTGGTTTACTTGACCGTCAATACCTATTTGCTTTAATTTGTAAAGTAATTTATGATGCGGGACTTTATCAAATGCTTTCTGGAAATCAAGATAGACTACGTCCAGTGATTTGGTTACGTCATAAACAGTGAAGAGGTCGTTATAAAAGGTTAATAGGTTTGATAGGCAGGATCTTTTGTTTCGGAAGCCATGTTGTGAGTCCCCAATCAATGAGTGGCTTTCAAGGTAATTCACAATTTTGTCTCTAATTATGCCCTCAAGTAGCTTACCTACAACCGAAGTTAGACTAATGGGCCTGTAATTACCTGGTACTTTTTTATCTCCTTTCTTGAAAATCGGTGTCACGTTAGCCTTTTTCCAATCTTAAGGGACGATGCCTTGTCGCAAGGACATATTGAATACGGTTGTGAGGGAGGAGAGTATTTCGCTCTTTGTTTCTTTCAGCAGAGTTGGATATACTTTGTCAGGTCCAGGACTTTTATTTGTTTTAAGTGAATGGAGAGCTTTAAGGACTTCATCGGTTGTTATTTGAAAATTAGGCAATGCATGCTCGAGATTTACAATAGTACTGGTGTTGGTGGTAGCGAGAGGAAGACTGTTAGTATTAAACACCGAGGAAAAGTAATTGTTTAAGAGGTTTGCAATGTGTTGGCTGTCAGTCACTAGTGCACCGTCGCTGTTTGTTAAAGGTCCAATACCACTTTTGATCGCCTTTCTGTTGTTTATGTAACTGAAGAAAGATTTCGGATTATTTTTACAGTTGGCTGCAATATTTTCTTCGTATCTACGCTTTGCCTGACCTACTAGTCTTTTTACTCGTCGCCTGGCATCATTATAAAGTCTAATGTTTTCGGGCGTGCTTTGTTCTTTCTTTAACCTGTAAAACAATTTTCTCTCATTGACTGATTGTTTAATTTCGCTATTAAACCACGGTGGGCTTTTATTAGTGTTAATTCGCTTCTCGCACAAGGAGACGAATGTGTTCTGCTGAGTGAGTAAGTGATTTTTAAGGCTTAGCCAGGCTTCCTCTACGTTGCCGTCATCTGATAGTTGTATTTCTGTTATTTTTTGTCGGATTTCTACGAAGTTAGCTCTTTTGAAATTGGGCACCTTTACTTTATTTTCAGTCACTGATGATTGAGCTTTAATGTCGACGCGCACTAATTTATGATCGCAAGAACCGAGGTGTTCTCCTACCGTGACACTACTGATTAGGTTATCTTGGGTCGTTATAACAAGGTCGAGTATATTATTTTGTCGAGTTGGCTCAGAAACCATTTGGCTTAGATAATTTTCTTCTAGAAATTCGATCATTCTATGTGACTCGCCTTCTGTACCTGACAGTGTCGCCCAGTCGATATGGGGGAAGTTAAAGTATCCTAATATCAGTGAGTCGCTGTTATTAAGTGACTGCCTTAAGACGCTGTACATTTCAAGGTCGTCATCGAGTGATTGCCCGGGAGGTCTGTAGGTGACAGATATATTTAAGTTGACTTTTGCAATGTTTACTCGCACGCACAAATGTTCAACGTTACTGTTTCCCGGTGTTTTGTCAGTGGGTTGCAAATAGCTTTTGACATAAAGGGCGACGCCACCGCCTCTACGGTTTACACGATCTTTGTTGAAGAGTCTGTAGCCATCTATGTTGTATTCGGAACTTAAATCAATATTTGTGGTGTCGATAAATGTTTCGGTTATAGCAATTACGTCAAAATTTTCTGTTAAAGCAAGACATCTCAGTTCATCAAATTTGTTTCTTAGGCTACGCGCATTGAAACTAAGGATTTTTAAGTTATCTAGAGTCTTAGTAATAGAGGTGGTGGTACTTGCGGGATCACGGTTACGGGTTTGTCGCGATGCACGGCGTCTATTTACACGGGCGGGATGGAGGGACGTGGCCGTGACTCGTTTTTTGTTCGGATGACACGCACTGCTTCGTTGAGGAGCCTTCCGAGTCTGGCTGCCCCGATGGGAGAAAGGTGCAATCCGTCCCTGTGGAAGAGCTCATTTTGTCCATAGAAATTGTCCCATGCGTTTAGGAACTCCACGTCAAGCTCCCTACAAAGAGTCTGTAAGCGAGAGAGAGAGAGAGAGAGAGAGAGAGAGAGAGAGAGAGAGAGAGAGAGAGAGAGAGAGAGAGAGAGAGAGAGAGAGAGAGAGAGGACAAAACCACTTAACACATGGAAATTATTCTATCTCCTATTAATTTGTATCTCGCCTTATCTGCCTGGGATGGTCTTGGGGAAGATCCGGGGAAGGGGGGTGGAGGGTCCGGGGAGGTGGGGAGGTGAGGTTGTGGGGTTAACTGTTCCCCTTCACCCTGGCCATGCTCTCGTCCCTCCCTGGCCACCCTGTTCCGCCCACGTCGTTTAAGAGATGGCTGGAGAGATACGCCTAAGGCCTCATTCCTGTTCTCCGTAATAGCTTCCCCCTCCACTGAACCTCAACAGGAAGAGAAGGCACGTCCTCTCTCCTCGCGTTATGTGGATGCCAAAGTAAAATGTTCCAGTAGAGTTCAAAGTTTATACCGTCCACGTGTGTTAGAAGGGAAATGTTTTAATAAAGACCAGAGTTTACTGTGTCAGAGAAGGGAGAGAAAAGGAAGTAAAGAACGGCAGACAATTTTCCTCTTTTATATAGACCTACAATGCTCCTTTTATATAAATCAACAATGCTCTTTTTATATAGACCTACAACGCTCCATTTCATAGACCTACAGTTCCTCTCCACGGCTTTCACGGGACTAACTTTGTTATGGACCCGTAACACTCACACTATGATGAAAGCAAGAACGACTACAGATAACGGTAGGTCGTATTTTAGTTTTGGTATAGTTGGTAAGAACGTATGGCAGCTATAGCTAACGGTAGGTCGTAGGCGCATAAAAAAAAATCTTCATCGTGTCACAGCCTGAAAATAAAAGATACAATATAGACTAGAGTGTAACGGTAGTATACCTTGTCCCATTAAAAGAAATCCAACTTCTAAATCTTCGCCTTATGGGTCACGTCTTCTTGTCATTGATAGTAATTCCCTCGTCCACAAACTCCAGAAAAAAATGCCAGATTCACTCGTAAACTTAATATGATCCAGAGAAAGTCGGTCAACTACAAACAAAAAAATGTAGGTAATATTTTAGTAAAGATCATTCAGAGAGTATTTAAAGAGAATCAGGAATAAGAAAAGGAATTGGACAGGCCGTGTAATACGCAAAAATGCCAACAGATGGACAGGGAAAGTGACAGCGTTGGAACCCAGACGTAGAAATCAGGGCAGACCAAAGACCACGAGAGATTACATTAAGAACATTTGCTTGAGCAGGATGAAGTACACTAACATCAGATAGAGGTAGAGAACGTTTGGGAAAGTCGAACAGTTAACTAGTAATGCCTGAAGATGATGATGGTGATGATGATGACGTCAGTGTGCATGTGGAAAGGCTGACGTGAGGTGGTGCTCCAGGGCGCTCCTCACCACATAGCCAAGATACGGGCATATTATAGATCTTGGATAGGGTGTCATAAAGATGATATCGCGTGTCCTCCGCCTCGACACGACTCCGCCCTCCTTTCTGCCGAGTCCCACCCATACGTTGTTGTTTTTGTTTTTCATTTTATGGGGGACTAAAGGAGAAAGACGATGTGGACGAGTTTGGAGGAGAAGGGAGGGAAGAGAGCGGAGTGGACGCAAAAGTGGATTGAGGATGAAGAAGAAGACGAAGAAGACGAAGAAGAAGACGAAGAAGAAGAAGAAGAAAAAGAAGAAGAAGAAGTAAAATAAGAAAAAGAAGAAGAAGAAGAAGAAGAAATAAAGAAATTAAAAAGAAAACGAAAAGTGAAGAGGAGAGGAGGAGGAGGGGGAGTAGAAGGAGAAGGAATAATAAGTAGTGGGAGGCAGGCGGACGTTGATTGCCGGTGTCGAATGGCAGGTGAGGGAGGTACCGAGTTTCCTGCTATAATTACAATCACTGCCATGTTTACAATGACGCCCAGGGCTTCCTCTGCCACTGATCAACGAGACCTTAACCTGACACGTACATAACACATCGACAGCAAAAAAAACAGCTTAGTAAATATAAGTAAACTCGGCGCGATCCTCACTCAGCTGGTGCCGAATACGTTAGTCAAGTCGATGATTGTACTACCCAGCTTAGATTTTATATTTTTACATGTCAAATTGTAGCGTGTAATTATCATGAATACACGGACTTTTAAGGGTGCGGAGCCTGTATACATCACGATCAGACTCTGCGGATGACAGGTGACGTGCAAAGACTGGCATAATTGGATTAATATACGTGTTGAAGCTCACTGAGGGTCCCGCCGGCACGAGGGGTTGCCAGACTCGCTTTAAACACAAAACCTGCGCCGAGGAAGGGAATATGCCTTATCTTAAACCTCGCTTGCTTGTCTCAAAAATACTATATCGGCCACGCTTCTTCATCTTTAAGAGAAAGCTAATTAACAAGAAAATATAGATGCCAGGTTTTTGTGTGTTTTAACTAACGCTCTGGACCCGGGGATTAAATACTTATCAGCCAAACTCGTACGTTTCAAGACAAAAGCTCCTGGGCAGGTACGTATCTCTAACCTCGCTTGAAGACTGATTATAGGCGGCTGACTAGAGGACGCTACAGTAAAACACAAGTATTGCGTTGCCCATTCCGCTGAAAACCACAACTGCGACGCTTCCGCTGGCACATAACCATACACAATTCTAAACGGCAATCTCCTGCAAGTGGTAAACTATCATTTGGGACGCCTGTCATCGAACAGGGGCATCGACAACTTAATGACAACGCGCCCATTTAAGTCTGAGGACGGCGCAGGGCTAAACTGACACCTATATAGACTTGGGACGCAATGCTGAAGGGGGGGTGGGGGGTATAGGAAGCTGTTTTCGTGTGTGTTGCTTGTTGACCCTCTCCCCCCTCCCCCACCCTCACCTCTCAACTAGTTTTTTAAAGGAGCCCACCAATATTCCAAAGAACATTCTGTGTAATGCAGTGAAAATACGATTACAGTCAGAGTGCAGTGCTGGTATGGTCGAAGAAGATGCATAGCGATTGTTGAGTATGTCGCCCATCTACCCCGTCCACCCGCCCTGCCGACACGCCGAGGTCCCCAGGGTACGCCCGTCCGCCCACCCTGATACTGGCATAGATGCGTTCATGTGGCAGTGCAATGTTGGAGTCTCGTCACTCAGGTGGAATACGATGCACGCCCCCCCCGGCCCCCCCTCCAAGGCTGTGCAGAAGCTCCCTCAACCACCATCTCCTAGCCGAGCAGAAACCACCCGACCCTATTATTAATGTCCAGGACTTGGCAATCACTACTAAGCCTGTAACCTGAATAACCTTTCGACACCACTGCACCTGCCCCCCGCCATCACCTGTTACATGACCCACGTTGGACCTGGGGCTAGCACCGCCACAACAACTGTCTCGCGCCACCACACTGCACTGAGCCTCATCTCCACCCCCGTGCCACCAAATCATCATCAATCCCACCATCCCACACATATTTTAGCAGAGATTTAGTATTTTTATATATATTAACATTCAAACAGACAGAGACACGGGCATAGATAATCCTACCCCTGCCTAATGCCCCTATCTACGGTCTAAATACTTGCCCCTTCTAAATACTTGCCCCTGCTAAATGCTTGCCCCTGCTAAATACTTGCCCCTGCTAAATACTTACCCCTACTAAAATACAAGCCAGACACATTCACCGCAGCTGGTATCGGGCGGGACGCGGAAGAAGCCCTCGCCGCAGTCCCCTGTGTGTGGGCAGCCGATGAGGGCGGCGCACAGGGCGATGGACTTCCTCCAGCGCTGGGGGTGCAGGCGAACGTAGCGGGCCTTGAAGGGGGAGTTGAGGTAGTGGCGCCGCTCCGTGTGCTTGTCCAGGTTGCCTCCAAACACCTGCAACAGTGCACAGGTGACGCCTCTGCCTTGGATGTACACAGAATATTGCTGGATTCGTCATGGAAACATTTGTGGTCACGGCGAACAGCATCTCGGCCGTCAATGGAGGTTAGGGGACGAGAGGGTTAGGTGCGGCTTTCATATCCGAGGATAAAAAGCTGCGGGTTAAAATTACACTTGTTGCCTTGACGTATTTGAAATTAGTAAGATTTTTATGTGAATTTGGTATAGCAGCGAGTAGTGATGCTTGAATGTACTCTGAGGGCTGACTTTCTCCTGGGCGTTAGGTGAAAATTTTGGATAAGATGGTGAACCGAATAGGACTCGTATTTTTTATTTTATATATTTATCTATTTATTTACTTTATTAATTTTCATTTATGCTTGGCCCATAGCACCGGTAGGATTTCATGCTGGGCCCTGTTGGTCGGCCCCAGCCCGTTGGTGGCACAGGCAAGTGTTTTGGTGGCGCCATTTATGCTTGGCTCATGCTGCCCCGCGGAGCTCCACTTGATCCTCTATAGAGAGTTTCCCTAGAGTCCAGGTTCATAGATGGTCTTCAGGAAAGTATATGGGTAGACTTTGGTCACTTGGTTATGACTAGAAACGGTCAGCTTGTAGCGGCGGGCGGGACTTGAACCCGGGTCTTCCACGACATCGCGCCTGCACGTAGCCCACCCAGCCACCGCCTGCTCTTGAAAATATGTAACACACACACACACACACACACACTTCACAGAGGCGGTACAGGTGAAGGTTGGGGGGTCCTTCATTGAGTCCCGCCGTCGGCTAACGATTTATCAGCCATCGTCAATTAAGATCACTCACATTCTGTTTGTAGCCCTACCTACCACGCCTTCTGCCAAAGGAAACACCGGGATGCATGAGCCAAGTAGTAAAAAACAAAATACCACGCACGCTGGCTGGGACCAAGACTGGGGCTGACCACCACTGCCTCGGGACAACACAGCGGTGTAGGAGGTTCAGATCGCTCCCCTGATTGAAATCACTCAGGAGTAGTCTGGACCTGGTTGAAATCACTCTAGAGTAATCTGGACCTAGGATGAAATCACTCTAGAGTGATCTGGACCTAGGTTGAAATCACTCTAGAGTGATTTCAACCTGGGAAGCGATCTGAGCTTCCTGTACTCCCTCCAGGTTCTGATTACTCCCTTATAGGTTCATAACACTTTCGTATTTTTTCCCTATAAACAAAAAAATTAAAATATCCTAAGTTGACTGCCTTTATTATATAAGAACATAAGAACGTAGGAGTCTGCAAGAGGCCGGTAGGCCTGTACGAGGCAGCTCCTTTGAGCCTAAGCTCCCGTATATCTAACCCCACCTAATATCCCTGTCCATGAATTTATCTAATCTATTTTTTTAATGAAACAATTGTATTGGCACCCACCACATGACTGCTAAGCCTATTCCAATCATCCACCACTCTGTTAGTAAACCAATTTTTGCCTATGTCCCTGTTGAATCAGAATGATTCCAGTTTAAACCCATTACTTCGTGTCCTACCCGGTTCTCTTACCAACAAAACCTTATGAATATCCCCCTTATTAAAGCCCTTCATCCATTTATAAACCTCAATCATGTCTCCACGCACCCTTCGCCTTTCTAGAGAATGCAAGTTTAACTGTTTGAGTCTTTCCTCGTATGGCAAGTTCCTCAACCCCTGAATCATCTTAGTCATCCTCCGCTGCACCGATTCTAACATTTTGATATCCATTCTATAGTAAGGTGACCAGAACTAAGCCGCATAGTCAAGATAAGGTCTAACTAATGCTAAATATACTTTGTGGAAGACTTCGGCGCTTCTGTTGCTTACGCTCCTTGAAATAAATCCCAATACCCTATTTGAGCGATTTTTAGCTTGAATGAATTGTGCCCTTGGACGGAGATCAGAGCTCACTAAGACCCCTAAATCCGTCTCGCACCCAGACCTGCTTATGAGAGTCATTTAAGCAATAGTTATGTGAGGGGTTGCTCCTATCTATACTCAGAATACTGCACTTCCCTACACTGAACTCCATCTGCCATTTATCCGCCCAGTCATACAATCTGTTTAGTTCATCCTGGAGAATACTAGCGTCCTAATCCGACTCTATTATTCTACCGATCTTGGTATCATCTGCAAATATACTGACATCACTACTAATTCCTGTATCTAAGTCATTGATATAAATAATAAACAAAAGTCGACCTAATACCGAACCTTGTGGGACCCCACTCGTAACACATCCCCAGTCAGATCTTTAACCATTGATTTGCACTCATTGCTTCCTATTGATAAGCCACGCCTTGACCCAGTTCAGAACTTTACCCTCTACTCCGTGAGCCTGTAATTTAAGCAACAGTCGTTGGTGAGGAACTTTGTCAAACGATTTACTAAAATCAAGATACATTACATCATAATTTTCATCTGTCTACCGCCTCAAATACTTTATTGTAAAAGGACAAGAGATTGGTGCGGCATGACCTGCCTTTCGGAAACCCATGCTGCGAGTCGTGAATTAAGCTATGTTTCTCTAGATGCTCCCGAATGTTCTTGTCTGTTATGTACTTCTGCATCTTGCCTATAACCGATGTTAAGCTAATTGGGCGACAGTTTCAAGCAGCTGACCTGTCCCCTTTTTTTTTAAATCGGCGTCACATTAGCTACTATCCATAGGCTGGGCACATAACTAGTATTTACCAGAGCTGGGCGCGTTACTGGATTTGGGATATTCCGCTACCGCTCCTCCGCACCTCGGACGAAGGTAGTCAGCACCTGTACTTCTGCGCCTAAAATGTTTTCGCTCGGTCCGCTACCGGACCTCAGTACCTCCTCTACTATACCCAAAAATATTAAAGCGCGCCTAAAAAAAAAACTGGTCCGCATCTCAAAAAACTACTTATACCTCCCTAATTTACATTTTCCCTTTCTTAATTAAATTCTTGCATTACACTGGGAGGGGTCCAGCTCCATGTCAGACAAGGAAATGTCTGACGTCGCCAGCGGCGTAGGGGTTCATGAGGCTGACGGTGCAAGCGTGCTGGTTCTGTAGCTCACGCTATTGACGCTACTATCCCCAGATACACTCCTTCTCCTGTCGCTATCACCTCTTTTCACGTATCTGTCCATGTTTATTTTTAAACACTAAACAATTAACAATCGCAGTGAATCACTAAAAGTCAAAAGATTCTGAAAAGAAAAATAAACTTGACATAGTAATCAACTGGTAGCACATAGCTCTCCGAAACGCGCTAAAGTAATGCCGCGGGCTATTTGTCGTCTTCGTTGTGGTTTTTCCTTGAAAATCTCAGGTGCGGAGATCTGGACCCCAAATTTCGCCTGTCCGCACCTGTTACTTCCGCACTTTATAAAACTCTCCGCACTTCCGGGCTTTCGCTCCTCGTTTGGTGGTCCGCAGGTGCGGAGGAGCGGAGGTCCGGACCGAGGTGCGGAAGAGCCCAGGTATGGTATTTACCGACATCTTAAAGGTGTCGGTTAGTGGGTCACTGAGTACATCACTAAATTCCTTTAATACCCTCGAAAATATCCCGTCAGGACCTGGCGACTTATTTTTCTTAAGGTTATTTATCTCATCCTGAACTACTTGCCTGGCAATGATTATATCCCTCAATTTATCGCCAACCCCGCCCTCGTACATACACCTGAACCCTTTCCGGAATAGTCGTTCGAATACTGAAAGGAAGTAGTCGTTCAACAATGTGCTCATATTTTCGTAATTTTCTACTAGCTCGCCTGTGTTTGTTTTCAGCGGTCCAATTTTCTCCCTTGTTTTTGTTCTATACATCTGAAAGAAGCCCTTAGGATTACTTTTTGCCTTATTTGCTACTTTGTTCTCATAGTTCCTTTTTGCTATCCTGGTGTTTTTCTTCACTAATCTAGATAGTTAGACATACCGGCCCCTAAAATGTGTTTCACCATTCTTTATTTCCTGATAAATTCCCTTCTTTAACTCTATCTCGTGTTTTAGTCCACGAGTCATCCACTTAGGGTCATTGTTTTATTTTCGAGGTGTTCGCTGTGGTATATGCTGTCCTTGCCCCTCTACTATTACTCTAACTAAATTATTGTAAGACATTTCTACCTGGTTCTGCTGGCTCTCCAAGCCACCGTTCTGGCCCTCATGAATCCCTAAATTATCCCAGTTTACCCCTTCAAGATGTCTTCGAACCCCCTCGTAATTTGCTCTTCTAAAATCTTGAACTAACACTGGGTTTGGTTCGCGGGTTACCGCCCAGTTTAAGCTAAAAGAAACCGTTCTGTGGTCACTATTTCCTACCTCTCCGCCCACCTCCAACTCACGTAGCATGTTTCCATTATTGGTTAGGACTAAGTCTAATATGTTATCTCCTCTGGTAGGCTCAGAAACTACCTGCTTACGGAAATTATCTTGTATAAATTCAAGAAAATCCTCGGCTTCCAGGTCACCCACTTGGTCTTCCCAGTCTATATTCCTATAATTAAAGTCCCCCATTACGCAGACATTTTTACTCCTACTCGCCCTGCCAATCTCCTGTAGTAATATACTCGTGCCCTGCCTGTTAAGGTTGGGTGGCCTGTATAGAACTTCTAGAGTTAGTTTTTCTTTCCCTTTGTAAACGTCCACCCAAACTGATTCTGAATCCATGTTAGTTTTAACTGAATTTTTAACTAAACATTTAAGTGAGTCTTTAACATATAGCGCAACTCCACCTCCCTTTCTGCCCCTTCTGTCTTTGTGAAACATCTGATAACCCGTTATTTCAAATTCCGATCTAAAATTTCTATTGGCTGTGTTTATCCATGTCTAAGTGATCGCTATTATGTCAAAATTTTCTGAACAAGATTCACCCCTTAGTAAGTCTATCTTGTTTCTGAGGCTACTGCTGTTAGTATAGAAGATTCTTAGCCCGTCCTCTGTTACCCCCCTATAATTACTTCTAAGCTGCCTGATTGTATTATGAGCTAGATGTCCTCTCCCATTACTCCTCCCCCCCTCGTCTATACTAAAAAATCCCTCAGGGTACTAAGTGATCGCTCAAGGGAGTCTGAGAGAGCCTCAACATCCTTGAACGTCAAGTGTTTCCAGTCACGGGTGTAGAGGGCGTCGTTGCCGAAGAAGAGCTCCCAGTTGTCGACGAACAGCCACCCATTGCGCTCGCAGTGCTCAGCAAGTCTGCTGTTCACTGCTATCGCCCTGGACAGCCATCCATCAAGAACGCTCCTCATTGGCAGGACGCCACACACTACTGGCGACCCCCCAGCGTCTCGTACCCTACCTAACAATTCCCTAAAACGCTCGAAAAGGTCCTTGCTAGGCACACGGGAAACGTCGTTTCCGCCACAGCTGAGAAAGAAAATGGGGTTCGATCCCTCGCTTGCCATACACGCCTCAATCCTGTCTGATATATGGCCCACCCCTGCCCCTGGGAAACACATCCTCATCCTGTTTTTATCCTTGGAGCAAAAAGACCTGTCAGCATAACGCACCTGACTATCACCAACGACAAGCACCTGGCCAGGAGAAGGACCAGAAGGAAAGGTGGGTGATGGGGGGTGGGGAGAGCGGAAAGGGTGGGGAGGGATCTGCTGTGAAGAACGAGGAGACATTGTGGAAAAGGAGGAGGAGAAGGGGGAGGAGAAGGAAGAGGGAGAGGAAGAGGAGGATGTTGGGGAGGAGGAGTAGGATGGGGAGGAGGAGGAGGAGGAGGAGGAGGAGGAGGAGAGTAGGAAGAGGACGGAGGAGGAGGAGAAAGGGAGGGTGAGGGGTGGGGAGGGAGGACCGGACGAGGGGAGAGGAGGAAGAGGGGAAAGGAAAGGTAAGGGACAGGTGTGGGAGGGAGGGACGAACGAGGAGGCGGAGGGCGAGGAGGAGAAAGAGGAGGAGGGGGTGGGAAGAGGGGAGAGGGGGGACGGAAGAGGAAGGCGGAGAGGAGGAGGAGGAGGAGGAGGAGGAGGAGGAGAGGGAAGAACAGGAGAAGGTGGGGTGGGAAGAGGGGAGAGTGGAAACGGTCGAGGAGGAGGATGGGAGGGGGTACTAAGTGGGAGAAGAGAATACCAAAGCCGGTAAAGAAGGGAAGGAGGACGAGGAAGTAGAGGAAGAGGAAGAGGAAGGGGAGGAGGAGGAGGCGGGGCTTGTTGGTGTTGTGCTAACTAATAAGTCTACCTGGGCGGCGAGAGTCGTAACCCTATTTTGTAACTCGATGATCCTCTGATCATCCTTCTGAGTCTTAACGCAAAACCTACAAACGTCCTTGGAAAGAAAGTACTGCTTGGCCATGCGTAGCTACACCCGGAACAGCGCTTGAGGGGAGGCGGCATGGTGATAATATGGGCGAGGCAAGACGAAAATAGCAAAAGTCCGCAGCTGCGGTGAGGTCGTCAGGTCAAATCTCTGGGGAAAAATGTGTATCAAGGAAAAAGGGCGCTTTTTTTTCTACCTACTAAGACGAAACAAAACAATAACAAACCAGCAGCTGCTGTCAGGTCGCAGTCAGGTCAACTCCCTTGGGAAAAAAGGTGTGTCTAGGAAAAAAGGCACGGGTCTTTCTACCTACCAAGACAAAACACGTGCCTATATTATTATACCGATAAATCACATACCTAAATAAGATAATAACTGTGTTCACTAGGTTTGCGTGGAAAGGTGAATTATCTAGTGTTTTGTGTGGGCTTAGAAATTAACGTAGCTTGGCGCGCCTGATTCACGTGTTCCTATTATCACAAAACAGTAAAGTATCATAATAGTAGAATGAAAAGAAAACACAAAAGCAATATAAAACCATGTAGCACTGGGCTCGCGTGAAAGAGTGTTAAAATTAGTCTAGGTGTGGGAAGCCAATACACGTGTCCTAGAAGTAACTCTGGATCACTATCTATCTCAGTAAATACTAAATTAGAACAACTAGCGTTGCGGAGTATGCAGGTAGTGGTAATCCTCCTGAGTGTGTAGTCCTCTAGCACAGCAGCAAGCTCCCAGAAGCACAGAACGCCTCAAAGCACACCACAACAGCAGAGGGAAAAGGCTAGTGGGCACCACACAGCAGCGGAGCAAAAAGTCAACGTCTTAACCTTAGGAAGGTCAGCGTGAGACTGACCAAAGGACCATGCAGCTCCCTCGACACATTGTTCACAGATTCACGACCCTGGTCATTGATTTGGATAGCTGGAACGCCATGGCGACATACGGTCTCATATATGAAAAAGTTATATACGAAAGCATATTGTATTCTCATGCAGATGTCAGGAAAAGTGACTGGTTGTATAATATGAAACTTCTTTGTTGACTGTAAGTTATATTGAGAATCTCCATGACGGAAAGTTCGCTGGGATTAAATGATTAAATAAGATGCAATTTAATTATGTAGAGTGATATGAACCTTGGTTTAAATTAGTATTCCCCTTAGTTTCACAGCACACCCCTTTATAAGTTCAAATAACTCCTCATTTTTAAATCACTCTAGTGCAGCGTTTCTCGACCGGTGTAGCAGGTCCAAAGCAATGCCGTCAAATACCACTCTAGAGTGATATGAACCTTAGTTGAAATCACTCCCCTTGATCAGGCTCACTACACTCCCTCCAGGTTCAAATTGCTCCCCTACAGATTCAGAACATTCCCTTATATTTTTTTCCTACAAACAAAATAATAAAAAAAGGTTATATACCGAAACATATTCTATATTCATGCGTATGTTAGGAAAAGTGACTGGTTATATACACACCAGTACTTTTTTTTTACGCCTTGGCCTATTGCGCCGGTAGGCTTCTTCCCGGTGGATCCTGGATTCCTGATCGTCGGTCCAAGGCTTCCTCCCGGTGGGGCCTGATGGTCGCCACAGCCCGTTCTGGCGCAGGCGAGTGTTTATAGTGGCGCCATCCTGCTTTGGCTCATGTTGCCCTCCCGGAGCTCATCTTTAATCCTAGAATCTAGAGTCCGGGTTGATAGGTGGTCTTCTGGACAGCATGTGGGTAGTTTTAAGCCACTCGGCGGCGGCTGAAAAATCCCAGCTTGGTGGCACCGTTCGGGGATTGAACTCGCGTCCTCCTGAACGCGGGGCCGTCACGCTATCCGTTCAGCAACCACCTCCCCATATACGTAACTTCTTTGCTGATTATAAGTTGTAGAGAGAATCTCCATGATGGAAAGTCTGCTGGAGTTTAAATGATGAAACGGGATGCAAGTTGACTATTTTATTGCAAAGACAAAAGCATCTGACAGATTACATGTCGTTGCTCTGCATACAAACACATTGCAAATTCCTATTCTTGAGAGTCCTTTGAGACACTCACACACTGAGAACACGATTAAAATGTTCCTGATAGTTGGTTAGATACACTTGGCACCGATGATAGGTATATGGTGGAGCCACACACAGTGGTTCATATGACAGCCATCTTCTTACGCCTCCTTGGTCTTCTGTATGGATCACAATGGGCGTATTTAGCAGGGAAGCTGCTGCAACAATCTCTGCATCTGTTGCCCACACAGCATTAGCGTTCATACGACTGTTGTTCACGAATTCTTCCATGTGTTTCTGACCTGAATAGTTTTCGAAGTGAGACTTATATTGCTGATTTGTGAGAACTTCCAGCACACTGTGTACTTTTCTTGTGGTGGTTCTCAGTTCCTATAATTTCCTTTGGTAATGCTCGGAACAGGCAGCTGCCATCCCCAAGAACTGAGTCAACAGATGATGGTTCATCTGACAGTATTCCGGGTCTACGTCTGGGGAGTCTTCCCTTAGGAAATGGTACGCCAAGTTTAGTGGCAATGGATTTTCTCCAAGCGCCGTCACTTGGGATGAAAAGACGCTCATATTGTTCCTGTGTTCC
This sequence comes from Eriocheir sinensis, assembly GCF_024679095.1. Lineage (NCBI taxonomy): Eukaryota > Metazoa > Arthropoda > Malacostraca > Decapoda > Varunidae > Eriocheir > Eriocheir sinensis. The sequence goes on along the minus strand of NW_026111542.1, from coordinate 69,891 downwards.
AATCACTTCCACATCTTCATTACCTTCCGCATCATCAACTCTAGCCCTGTAATGTTTCATATTGCAAGCATTTGATTTTTTCTTCAGGACTTGAGAAGATTTAGGGTTCTTCAATGGATACAGTCCCTTACCCACCTCCATGTAGATGTCATATGGACCAGACCAAGGGTCAACGCTTTTCCCTCCTTTCCTCTCTGCACGCTTGCTATTACACAGAAGAACATGATCACCAATTTGAAAGGAAGCCTTGTTGTTTTGTCTCTTGTTGTAATATTGTCGTTGACGAGCTTGAGAAAGGTCTATATTTGATGAAACTTTCGGGTACACAACGTCTTTAAGGTCAGCAACAGACCGCAGGCGCTCTTCAAGGGATGATGCATCGAAATCACAATTAGAAGCTTTACATGAGGCATCTTCACACTGAATTGTTTGGACTTCAGCAGGCAGCACGGCAGTGCGACCATACATCAAATAAAATGGGCTACACCCTGTTCATTTATTCTTGCTTGTGTTGAAAGCAAAGAGCACACCAGGCAGAGCCTGCTGCCATTAACACTTTAGCCCTCCTAACACCTTCTGCAGGGACGACTGTATTGTACGGATGTTTCGCTCAACTAAACCGTTGGCTTGGGGATGATATGCACTGGTGATTCGTTGCCCCACACCCAAAAGACCATGCAGCTCCCTCGACACATTGTTCACAAATTCACGACCCTGGTCATTGATTTGGATAGCTGGAACGCCATGGCGACATACGGTCTCAAAGATGAAAACATCTACACCTCTGGCAGTCTTGTCCTTCCGCGGGTTTGCTTCAATCCATTTGGTGAAGTAGTTCACCATAATCGCCTTGCTGACATAGCCCTCCTCTGATGGTGTCAAGGAGCACATGTCTATGTCAACTTGTTTCCATGTTTTTTTTCGGGAATAGGTACAGGATGCAGGTCCAGTGAAATCTTCTGGAGCCTAGTCTTCTGACAACGATCACATGTTCCTAGGTATTTCTTCACATCAGCTGCAACACTGGCCACCAAAATCTGTAAATTAATTTACTGGCATTAGAAGAAAACACTTGCTTATATTGACTGAAATATTTCGTCCATGACTGAACCACTGACTCTGGTGTGTGTGTGTGTGTGTGTGTGTGTGTGTGTGTGTGTGTGTGTGTGTGTGTGTGTGTGTGTGTGTGTGTGTGTGTGTGTGTGTGTGTGTGTGTGTGTGTGTGTGTGTGTGTTGCCTGTCCATAATTTTGGTCAATGTCTTATCCCTGCCGATGTGGCCTCCAAGAGCTTTTGACTGTGTGTAGTTACCAGTACCCTCATGACACATGGACACTATTCTCCTTGGTTCAGCTTCTTCTGGAATGACTCCGGTGGATAACCGAAATGAAAAGGAAATGAAAATGATGACATTTGATCATTCTCTTAGAAATATGTTGGTTTACTGAATTACTTCTCTTTCATGTTCAGACTTTTCTGGATACTGGGTCGGAGACTAGACTTGTTTCTCTGGATTTTCTTCTGCATCTGATGTAGTTAATCATAAGGCTTTACTTTTTTAAACTTAAGTCTGTGGATATTAATGGTTCTTTTTTTTCTGGATTTTTTATCTGCCAGGCACCAACATGTTGGTATTGATGGCTATTTTAGTAGTTTCTCTCATTTCACGTCTGGTGTCCCCCAAGGCAATGTTCTTGGGCCTCTTCTTATTTTTTATGCTAGTGATATGTGGCATGGGATTTCTTCCCATTTGATGGCTTATGCTGATGACACTTCTTTTATTTTGTCATGTTCCTGATCCTTCATTTATATATCTCGGAACAACACAATTGAGCTCTGATCTTTATTTGATCTTTTCTTGATGCCAGCGTTGGGGTATGAAATTACGTCCAGTCAAGACCAATATTATCCTTTCTAGTCGTTCAAGGACCCTCCATCCCCCTAATCCGAATATTATAATTAACAACCAAGTAAATAAATCCTGTAATTCATTAAAACTTCTTTGGGTAACTTTAGATTCTAAATTGACTTTTGAAATTCATATTAGGATAACTTCTTTCCTAATTTCCCAGAAGATTGATTTGTTGCGAAAATGCAGAGCCATTTTTAATGATGATAAGAATGTTTTAAATAGTTTTTTTTTTCCCCTTAATTTTACCTTTCTTTGAGTATTGTAGTCCAGTTTGGATGTCAGCTGCTCCATCTCATTTAAAGCTTTTGGATCGTTCTTTTAATTCAATAAACTTTATACCGCCTAATTTTAGCATACATCGTCGAGTCGTTGGTGCATTGACCATGCTTTTCAGAATTGTCAATAATAATGAACATCCTCTTCATAGTGCATTACCTGCTCGATTTCAGCCTGTTCGCCGAATACGTCATAATTTATGTTTCAACGTGCATGCTTTTCAGCAAGTTTTTTGCTCAACCAACCAATTTTCCCGTGCATTTATCCTCAGTTTGACTAAAGTGTGGAATCTACTTTCAGATGCAATTGTTTCAGAAATTGCTATTGATACAATCTAAAACAAAAGTTAAACCTTCCTGTTAACTTGCTAAGTATTTACTCCCTTTCTTTTATTTTATCTTTTCCTTTTCATATCCATATTTGCGCAGTGGGAGGACCCTGCTTGGGTCTATATCAGTATTAGGATTCTCCCTGATGCCCTTTCATGGATTTCAAAAGAATGATAATAATAATAATAATAATAATAATAATAATAATAATAATAATAATAATAATAATAATAATAATAATAATAATAATAATAATAATAATAATAATAATAATAATAATAATAATAATAACAATAATGGTAATAATAATTATAATGATAATAATAATAATTATAATAATAATAATATTTATTGAATATAAAACTTACTTTTGGGGTCATTTCTTGATGCCTTATGCTTGTAAAACAGTTCTGCATTCTGCAAGACATACTTAGATGCCTTCCGACGGAAGTTTGACTTCTTTCCATGATCACCAATCTGGATATTTACTTGACAGCAAATATGTTTGTATTTCACGAAACTCCATTTAAAAAATGCAAGGTAAAAAAAAAAAAAACTGAAATCAACAGCCTATTTGAGAGACCTCTTGCCCGTAAGGAAGCAGAGTTAAGACTGATGGAGAGTAAATATCCAGACTGGTGCAGGAGTGATCAAGGAAAGAAGGCAAACTTCCGTCGGAAGGCATCTAAGTATGTCTTACAGAATGCAGAACTGTTTTACAAGCATAAGGCATCAAGATATTAACCCAAGAGTAAGTTTTATATTATTCAATGAATATGAAACGAGAAGTAATTAAAAAAAAAAACATATTTCTAAGAGAATGATCAATTGTCATCATGACCCAAACTTTTCATTTCAGTTGTCCACCTGAGTCATTCTAATTAGAAGAAGTTGAAAGAAGGAGAACAGTGTCCATGTGTCAAGTTACCAGTACCCTCAAGACACATGGACACTGTTCTCCAGCGGTAATTCCACACAGTCAAAAGCTCTTGGAGGCCACATCGGGAAGGATAAGACATTGGCCAAAATTATGGACGGGTAAGTTAACTGAAAAAAAGTATTACAGTGGATTACACACACACACACACACACACACACACACACACACACACACACACACACACATACTGCAAGTTCAGTGGTTCAGTCATCCACAACATTTTTCAGTCAATATAAGCAAGGGCATTCTACTTATGCCAGTAAATTAATTTAGAGATTTTGGTGGTCTGGTGTTGCAGCTGATGTGAAGAAATACCCAGCAAAACGTGATCGTTGTCAGAAGGCCAGTACTAGGTTCCAGACGAATTCATCGGACCTTCACCCTGTACCTATTCCCGCAAAGCAATGGAAACAAGTTGGTATAGACATATGCTCCTTGACACCATCAGAGGAGGGCTATGTCTGTATGGCGATTATGGTGATCTACTTCACCAAATAGATTGAAGCAGAACCGCAGAAGGACAAGACTGCCAGAAGTGTATATGTCTTCATCTATGAGACCGTATGTCGCCATGGCGTTCCAGCTATCCAAATCAATGACCAGGGTCGTGATTTTGTGAACAATGTGTCGAGGGAGCTGCATGGTCTTCTGGATGCGGTGCAACGAATCACCAGTGCATATCATCCCCAAGCCAACGGTTTAGAAGAGTGAAACAACCGGACAATACAGTCGTCCCTGCTGAAGGTGTTAGGAGGGCTGAAAGGTCAATGGCCTCAGGTTTTGCCTGATGTGGTCTTTGCTTTCATCACAAGCAAGAATAAGGCAACAGAGTTTAGCGAATTTGATTTAACTTACCTCTAAAGTGATTTCATCCTAGGTCCAGATTACTCTTGAGTGATTTCAACCTAGGTCCAGACTACTCTAGAGTGATTTCAACCCGGGGAGTGATCTGAACCTAGTTCCAGCTCACTCTAGAGTGATTTCATCCTTGAGTGATCTGAACCTAGGATGATATCACTCTAGTCTAGAGTGATATCATCCTAGGTCCAGATTACTCTAGAGTGATTTCAACCTAGGTCCAGACTACTCTAGAGTGATTTCATCCTAGAGTGATCTGAACCTAGGATGATATCACTCTAGAGTGATATCATCCTAGGTCCAGATTACTCTAGAGTGATTTCAACCCGGGGAGTGAGCTGGGCCTCCTACACCGGCACAGAGGGAAGGCACATACTGAGCACATGACTCGCAGGGCGCGCTACTTGTTCAAGATCCCAGTGCTAATGGAAGTTATAGCCAACACTGCTGCCTCCATTGTGGTGGTGTTCCGGTAGCTAAAGAATCTGCTTGGTGATGACGGTGATTAAGGAACAACCCACAGGCACCACCACCGCCGCCCTGTCATTATCGCTGGTTTTATCGCCACCACCCTAGCTGTTAATTTGTCTGAGCGTTGATTATGCATGAAAAAAAGTTAATGTATTGAACTTCATTTTCTGGCCGCCCCGCCCCCGCCCCTCCTGCTGATCCTGCTCCTCCCGCGCGACGGCCCTGGTGGGGTGAGTCTGTGCCGCCTCCGTCCATTACGAGCTGCTCATCACCACGTCGGGGACCTTTGGCGGCTCATTTTCTTGGCGTAAAGTGTTTCAAATTCTCATCTTCCATAAAGTAATATTACAGTGCATATTTAGCATAACTTGAGGTTTCTGAAGAGTTATCTGATGGTGCAGGGGATGGCTGTCGTGATAATGATGGTGACGATGATAGCGATGATGGTGATGCTAGTGGTGCCGCCGGAGCCATTGTTGATCATGAGTGCAGGCAGGCGCAAAGGATAACCTGATTACCTCGATGAGCCTTGGTGAGAAAAACACCTGGGTCGGGCTGGCAAGAACTTACTCTAAAGCTACTTAAGCCACACCCAAGCTGATGAGATCATCTGAAACGCATTAACTCGATTTCACGCTCCCCTCCTCAGTAAGAGTGGCATCAGCCTCATCAATATAAGCTCCCGACAGACACGCTCAGCAGCTCCCGTAAAATCTGAATCTCAGACATACGTATAGGGGGCTACGTAAGAATAATCTGTGAACTCCAGAATGTAGAATACATCAAGGCAAATATAGTTAACATGATCATTACTATCACTTAGATTTTTAGTTCAGGTCTTGGCCACACGCTCCCACGCTTCCAAAAGGAGGATTACTGTTAATAGCTTTTAGCGTTATTTTTAACGTGGTTAATGTAAAGTGTTACGTTTAAGTTTAAGGCGCAAACTGCTATCTCACGTCAGGTCCGGTGTCCCGTTGCCTGCGTTCTCCAGTTGATTGAAGTGGTTGAGACAACACAATAGCCTTTTAGTTATGTGATGTGTGGCCGAGCGGTAGCCGTTATAAGTTCACTTTAGTTCACGTTAGTTCTCTCTCTCAGGTTAATACAAATACCAAATGTATTTTAACTATATTAACGGTTGTACTACATAAGGTTTACAGTTTACGTGAGCGAGACGCTCGAAATCAGAGACAGCCACACCGCTGCAGGGCGCGGGGCGGCAGAGCACCGCTCGCCTGCTCGTCACCCGTCTTCTCTCTCTTCGCGTTGTTCGCCCGTTGTATTTGCTTGTAGTTCGTCCGGAAGGGTGTGGGTTCCGGTTGATGACTGTTGATGAAAGTCATCATTTACTGATCCTAGTGTCAGTTCATCACAGCTTCCCACGGCCAAAAGCACGACGTGTTGTTAGACATCCTGTTGTGCGACACCGACCGGGTGTCGCCACACGTACAGTCATACATACACATGTACATTATAATATACACATTACATCGCTCGGTTCTCTAAAAGTCGCGACCTCGCGACTCACCTGACCTTTAAAAGCAGTGTACCTACCCATGTTACAGTCGCACAATGTGTACTAGTTAAACGAGGTCCTGTTATTGCATTAAAAAAATATATATCTATACAAGTCAGAGCCCGCCTAACGATACAGCAGCGGGAAATGCCAATGACAATTAAAAATAAGCATGGAAGTAACAAGAAATGGGCAAAGTACATACAGGGCGAGGTAAACAGGGCTAGAGTCGTGGACATGGAAGCTCAGTACTATTCCGAGAAAACAAAATAATAGCTCGAAAAATTATTTACATGATACATCCTAGTAAAATTAAATTGACTAAACTGTCATTAGGATACATGGTAATGGAGCTATTTGGAATAGTAAAAAGAAAAAGGAACAATCCTTGAAGAAGATCTGCTTCACACTGAACCTTCGAGTCACACCTGGTCACAAAACTGTCGCAGAGAAACACTCATCCGTTGCGTGACAATTAATTGCCAGTGTCGTTACCCTCGGCACGCCTTCGAGACGGGTGGGGTTTACAACAATAGATAAGGTTGTGTGAAAAGAGGTAATGTTATCCGGAGAGTCTCCTAATAGTTACAATGTGATAACAAGGACAAGTCTGGAGAACCTTAGAAACATCGGCAGTCAGCACCACTAACTCCTAATACTCCGTTTTTCAGGTCTACAGTACTATAAAAGAAAATCCTGTCACCAAGTTGTGAAATCACTGTTGTAACAAATCTCACTGAAATATATAATTCCAGCATAATTGATTAAAGTAATTCCAGCATTAATAAACATCAAATGAAAAAGACAAATTTCCACCTATCCCGCGATCGTAACGAACGTGGATGACTGACATCTTTGACGCCAAAAATAACTCCCGTAACGGGTAACAGTGGTATGTCAAGTAAGGGTAAGTAAGACTTGTCTGCTTACCTCCAAAGTTTACAGATATTCACACGCTGGTTACGATAAAAGTTAGGGACAGCATCTGCTCCAGTTAAGTTAAGTCTGTCAGTGCAGAGAAAAAGTATGTTTTAAGCAGAAGCACATGAGGTTCAAGGTTAAATTGTACCTATCCCTATGTTAGTCTACACCCTCGGTTATTACGGCTCCAATTAAATTAAGAAGACTGACTGTCTTGCATCAACTCAGCAGTAAAAGAAAATAGTGGGTTAGAGTGAAAAGTATTACTCAAGCACTCCCTTTCTCGCATGAAAAAGATGCAGGCAAAAGCTTAGGAACCAAACATAAATTAGTAGATGCGAGGATGCAGGTTATAGTCGTGTGGTGGAAAGATACACAAAGCAGCGTCAGGCTGAACCTCAAGCCGGCGCTAGTCTTTGGAGACGATCACTATGCACCATTCTGTGGAAAAAAAAAAAAAATAAATAAAAAAAAAAAAAAATCGTAAAGCTCAAATTTCCAACCACCTACTTATCTGACTATTTCTGCCTAAACCACTGGTAAAAGAACACACCAAGGAATTTTTTATTACCGCTGGTGACACCCAAAAAGGTTTAGGTCAGAGGGTCGCGAAGGCCCCCCTCCCCGACGAACGTGTCGACGGCAAAAGAAGCTTCAAAAAGGACCCAAAATTACTTTAAGGGCCATAAAAGTTGGCTGGCAAAACCGTGTAGGTTGCCAGTGGGGCTGTAGTCAAGGGATACTGCACTCCTTCGAAGAGGAACTTTAAGGGCAATCATGTACACAAGGAACTCTAGTAATAATCTAGCATTAGCTACAGTAATGGTTTCTCCATCTGTCTAGTTTCCCTGTTTAAAACACGAGATCAAATCAGTAGATAGCCTATAGGCGTCCACTGGCCTATTAAAAAGGCCACTCGTTTGCACAATGTCCACAGCAAAATTTTATACCCTTTACGAGGCTGTGTTGCCCATCTTCCCCAAATGTTTCAAGAAAAAGTGACCGAAGCGCATCATAATCCTTCCGTCCAGTGAACGCGCTCCTGTTTATGAGGGCCGTCGTTCCCGTTCCCGGGATTGACCTTCGAGCGGCTGAGAGATATATATCTCCCGGATTTGACACGAATGAAATGTCCATGACAATCTCACTTTGAAACAAGAAGTCCCTGGCCGAATAATCTGCCTCCCTTGCTACCCTGCGAAAGGCCTAACTGCTGTTGCTGTTAGTGGGTGATTAGAGGCAGAAGCCATTGTGGGATTAGTAAGGTAAGTAAATACCTCTTGGTTGCACATGCAGCGTATGAGGAGCAAGCACCCTTTGAAGACTGCTACACTCCTTACATGAGAACAGTTACCGTTATCCTTGACGGGACTGTTCATTTTCCTTTACCCACTCCTAGTCCTCAGTGAGAGCTTGTAACTTCAGGTCAGGTTTCAATGCCATTAAAAGAGTTACTAGTAAAATGAGGAGTAAAATGGAAAAATAAAAAAATAAATATTGCTGCAAGAAAGTAAAGTAATAATCATTCACCGCTAAGTATGTGCTCACTCCTCCCCGATGATTTTAAAATGCATAATAAAAGAGGAAAAAGAATAATGAGTGAGGCTTAGCAAGACAAAACGTCTCCACTATGCAATAAAATACACAAAAGAAAGGAGAAAAGAAAATGAATGATTATACATAAAATGCGTAACAATGTTACTCAAGAAAAATATTAAACAACCACACGCCAGAAAAATCAACAGCTGAAAAATCTAATAGATTAGATACGGCCCCTCACGCCTAAACACGTGAACATAATAATAGTAATTCACCTGAAATCATGTTACAAGTGGTGTAATTACTGAAACCGTATCAATGAGTGTCAGCTATAATGTGTTAAAAACTTCGAAGACAGCAACTCGATGCCCCACTACTCAGCACGCTCGCGTCCTTCCCCTCGCCGGTGGCAAGGGCTGGGCTGCAGGGGTGGCAGGGTCTGCCGTCCCCCGTCTGGTAGCGGTGGTGAGAGGGGCGGCGGGCAGACAATATACGCCCACCAGTCACCCTCAAAGGTCCGAGTTGCCTGGCGAAGATAAGTGCGCACCTACGACGAGTTGTGTCGTAGGAAGAAACAAATGCCTGGAAACCTCCAAGGAAACTTGGTTGTGTGGAGGCGGGGCGGGGCGGGACGGGGTGTGCTCTCGGGTGCGGCTGTGTGCTGACTCACTCACTGGGGCAGGAAAAGCCGCGCGCTGAGGTCAGCGTTTGCTTGCTGTGTCCGATACCGTTCACTGCCCCCACACACTGTCACTGAAGTACGTTTGAAAGAGAGAGATATAACAATTTGGAGTAGTTCGTAACCACTGCTGCCACCATTTATGTTAATAGCTTTTAGCGTTATTTTTAACGTGGTTAATGTAAAGTGTTACGTTTAAGTTTAAGGCGCAAACTGCTATCTCACGTCAGGTCCGGTGTCCCGTTGCCTGCGTTCTCCAGTTGATTGAAGTGGTTGAGACAACACAATAGCCTTTTAGTTATGTGATGTGTGGCCGAGCGGTAGCCGTTATAAGTTCACTTTAGTTCACGTTAGTTCTCTCTCTCAGGTTAATACAAATACCAAATGTATTTTAACTATATTAACGGTTGTACTACATAAGGTTTACAGTTTACGTGAGCGAGACGCACGAAATCAGAGACAGCCACACCGCTGCAGGGCGCGGGGCGGCAGAGCACCGCTCGCCTCCCCGTCACCCGTCTTCTCTCCCTTCTCCGCGTTGTTCGCCCGTTTTATTTGCTTGTAGTTCGTCCGGAAGGGTGTGGGTTCCGGTTGATGACTGTTGATGAAAGTCATCATTTACTGATCCTAGTGTCAGTTCATCACAGCTTCCCACGGCCAAAAGCACGACGTGTTGTTAGACATCCTGTTGTGCGACACCGACCGGGTGTCGCCACACGTACAGTCATACATACACATGTACATTATAATATACACATTACATCACCACAGCTTGATGTGAGCTCAGCAAAGTGAGAGTGACGGCCTGCGATGGGTTTCCAGCACGCTGCCTGTGTTTCGCAGTATATTTTTCTTTTATTTATCACCATTGGCTTCGCTTTTAGTTGCACACCAAAAACTCTGACCATGTGTCAGGAGAAATAATAACTAACATTTACTTTTATATCTATCAGTAAAGTTAACTTACGTGCGTGCCCCAAGAAAATGTGTGTGGAAATGAAAGAGCAAGTGAGAGCCAGTTCGGTACTTGTTAGGTATGGATGGAGACATTGGCTAACATGATTGCTTTGAGAAATTAATAATTAAATACAATTGCTGGCTGACGTGGATCCGAAGCAAGGGTGCGGCCTGTGGAGTCATGTCCCACACGTGCACAGCCACTGTATGGGTGCTGCATCGTGCGCCTGCGTGGCGGTATTTATTCAGCTAATCACAAGGTGCGAGCGAGGCGGACCGATCTATTCCAAGCTTCTCCTTCACCCCGCCATCTTCATGGAGGCAGCTGCCTTAGGAAGGGATCGAAGGACGTGAGTGCTAGCGACAGCATTAAGATCGATCAATCTCTCTCTCTCTCTCTCTCTCTCTCTCTCTCTCTCTATATATATATATATATATATATATATATATATATATATATATATATTCAGATATATTCGATAGAATAATCATGGCAAGTAACCCCACCAGCAGCGTGACCAAAAATACAAACCTTTACTACGTTAACCCTTCAAGTCCTGCTATACTACTGCCACTACCACTGCGGTGACCGTAATAACGCATTTTTCAACGAAGAATACTGTGTCTACTAATTAACACGACAGACAATAACCTGAATTTAAGGAAAAGCAAGCAAACAACAGGTCAACACAACACCAGGTTCCCCAGGTCGCAGCCGTCTGCGTCCGCCGCCGCGAGCCTTGCCGTCGTCGCCACAAGGCCAAGGGTTCCCCCTCGATGCCCACAGCTGCCCGCGTTACAAACCGGTACAGTAAATCTAAACAGGTTTGCTCGTAAAGACTGCCTCGCAAAAGTTATTTCTAAACATGAAAGTTTCGCAGATAATTTAAAAGAAAAGTGTCAGGGCCTGGGGAGGGCTGACCGCTATTATTACTGTTATTATTTATCTTTATTCCTGCCGAGTGTTGGGTCAGGCTTCGAAGAGGTGATGCTGATGACGCGTTTGTGATTAGTGCAGTCAAATGATGGCTTACTCTAACAACCTTATGACCTAATCAAAGGAGAACTCGAAGAATATTAAGCAAGAGGAGAACTTACTATGACTTATTTACAAGATGAATACACAGAAACCTTGGATTTTATACATTGATGATATGTAATGATCTAGGCACTAATTAACGTTATGAAGCCCTAGGCGAGTAAATGACTCCAACGATAAAATTACGTAGTACTTTTTCTCCTTACTTTTATTTTTAAGGCGCAACAAGTTAAAACATCTCGGAAGAATTAATGTCTTTATCCGGCGTTATGTACGACACCGGATGTTCATCACTGTCCTCATACGATGACAAGGAAAGGCCCCATGGCAAAAAAGTGGATGCTATTAGACGCTGTAGATAGAAGCTACGATGCTGTATACTAACGCCCGTCCCTCCACAGCTTATGACGATGAAAGTGTTAGTCATGCATGGCGGCAAACCCTCGCTCAGCCGCAGCGCTCCTCCACCGGGCAAGCACATCACAGCTACAAGTAACATAGCCCAAGGCCACACTTCCTCTATTAGCCTAAACACACACCACTGCCTACCATTAGTTTGAGGGCGTTAGTAAAGCGTTGCAGCACACCCAGGCTCAGGCACAGCACACAGCACCTCTCCCCAAAGTCAAGACAGAACAGCCCACATCCTTCACTCGTTACGCAGCGCCGAGACGCTCTCCGACAGTCCCTCCACAAGCCTAAACACACACCACTGCCTACCACCACTATGTGTGCGTAAGTGAAGCGTTGCAACACACCCAAGCTCAGTCACAGCACACAGCATCCCCTCCCCAAGCCAACACAGAGCAGGCCACACCCTCATTCCTTCCACCAGCACGACACCCCACTGCCTACCATCAATACAGGAAGCTCTATCTGGCTCACCTTAGTATCGAGGTGGTTGTCGTCTTTGTTGGTGAGCCAGACCTTGGAGTCGTTGGAGTAAGTGAGGGTGTAGGCCTTGACCCAGTGGTTGCGCCCCCGTTCCCTGCGGCTGCGCGTCACCACCCCGGTCACTAGGTGCGGCGGCCCCAAGTCCCACTGCAGCCACTGGTGCTCTGCAGGAAGGAGTTTAAGGCGGTGCTCTTGGTAACTATGTGGTGACTCATCATGCTGAAATTGCAGTGTGATAACTATCTCATAATAAACAATTTAAATGACCTCTGAAAAAATGCAGTGATCAGTGAAAATGGTAGTAAGTAGAAAAGTGTGTTATTCACCATGGTCTGATCAAGTGCTAGACCATGCCATCGCCAGGCAGTACCCTCCCCGAAAGTGCTTGGAGTTGTATAGTGACGGATCTTTGCGTGCGGGTGAAGCTTCACATCACGCCTATACATACCCGAGAGGCGGGACACAGCCCCCAACTGACACCTGGGACCCATTTACTGCTGGGTAGACAAGGGATACAGATGAGAGGCGACTGCCCCCGGACATCTTAGTTGTAAGCCGAGTGCGCTAACTACTGTGTGTGTGTGTGTGTGTGTGTGTGTGTGTGTGTGTCTCACCGTCCTTCCTGCGGGCACACCAGGCTCGGTGGGAGTTGAGCGTCGCGTCCTTTGGTTGGCAGGATTTTTTTTTTTTTTTGTGGCCTATTGCACCGGTAGGCTTCTTCCCGGTGGATCCTGATGGTCGGTCCAAGGCTTCTTCCCGGTGGGTCCTGATGGTCGGCCCAGCCCGTTCTGGCGCAGGCGAGTGTTTGCTGCGGCGCAACGGCTTGTGCGAGCTGGCGGTGAGCACCACGTCCGAGCCCTCGCTGATCACCATCTTGCACTCTGCGGCACAAACACATACACAATCAGCATACACTCGCTCTATATTACGTATATTTACATATTTTTGTGTTCCTGAACATTGCAATACAGATACAACCGCCACACAGACTCAGTGTACGGTCTCTGTGTCGTGTTATTTATATTAGCATCTGCCTGTAAGCTGTAACGTTGTCTGCTAATAATACAAGACTGAATTACGTGTCAGAAAATAAAGTTTGTCACAATAAATTATGAACGCCATTTTTTTTATGGTATGCTGGGAGTAGATAAGAACTTTGTGGTGCCCCGCGGGACGCGACACCACTCACTACGCTAGCTGCAGTATCACCATTATCCACCACAATATCTACCGAGGGCGACAGTGGTATAGAACGCTAAACATTCCCCTTACAAAAACACTGAAGAACACTGAAGAACACTGAACACAGCACGGAGCCCGGAGAACATACAGACGAGGCGCCAGGGTGTCCCTAAAACTCGCCGCTTATCTGCCAGCAGTCAACACACGAGCAACGGGACATCCATCGACTCCATCGACGGGTCAAGGGTCACGTAAACCGAGCTGCTCGGGTGCGCCACCTCCCACTTGACAGCCACCCTTCTCATTCTAAGGATTAGAATCCATTAACCATAAGGCTACACACCATAAGGATGTTCCTATAATACTCACCCCTACGTTCCTTGTACACAAAATCAACCGGTGCTAACCCTAGCTCATAATATTGTAAAAGTCAGGCGCGTGAACCAACCTTATAGACCAGCCGGTTAGGAAGATTGTTATATAAGTTTGATGTAAGACTCACACATTACCCTCGTGATGTATGTATGTATGTCATGCCCAAAAACCCATTTTTACAGGAGAGACCTCAGATCAGCCAGCACTCTGCTCGCTCTCTGTACACTTAGTTGTCCTCCGTAGACAACATGGGCAGAGCACTCAGCTTTATTACCGTGAGTACGGAGTGAAGTGGTACCGTAGAGGAAAGCGTATCCATTGTGTTAGTAGTTCTGTTTAGGAATATTTAGGAAATAAGTGATTATAATTCTGTAACAGTTAATTTTCGTATTGTTGAGAATAACTTCTCAGTGTTATACAAGTACTGACGTCAGTAACCAGCCGTGAGAGAAAGCCTGAAGACTCATTGAGTCTCGTTAAGCCAGTCGCTGGTTTTAACAATATTTTTGCCTATTTGTTGTTTTAAAATATTATTAAGGTATATTAAAATAAATATAAGAAAAGCGACACCATTTCATCACCCCAACTTACGAACTCCTTTAAATACTCTTAAAGTACCAGAATCTTAAGTCAATTGTCGCAAGTGCAAGCAGTGTGTTATCTCCCTTTAGAGCCCGCTAGCGGGTTACAACAACTTCATTAGTTTTATCTCGTGATTTTTCTCTCTTTTTTCCATGCAGCGAATATATATATATATATATATATATATATATATATATATATATATATATATATATATATATATATATATATATATATATATTATATATATATATATATATATATATATATATATATATATATATATATATATATATATATATATATATATATATATATATATATATATATATATATATATATATATATATATATATATATATATATATATATATATATATATATATATATATATATATATATATATATATATATATATATATATATATATATATATATATATATATATATGATAAATATTGTAATAAATATTCTTTTCATGTCTTCTTCCGCCTCACTAAGCATCAGGATGACAGGAACAATTTCACGCACAATAGCAAGGGCTTAGTGAGGCAGCTCAGCCGTCGACTCGTATTTACTCAGATTTGATCAGTGCCACTCTGACGCGCACCATCTGTATCTTTTCTTAATTCTTTTCTGCCTTAGACTCGTCTGGGATATCTTGAATCGGATATCCGTGTATGTGAGTAAGATCTTTGAGCAATGGCAAGAGCTTTCTACAATTCTGTGAGACAAGTCGTAGTGTTGCAGAGAAAAGGATCCTGCTACCCTCCCCCCAACCCCCACTCCTCAAAAAACAAAGCAGAGAAAAGTTTACGTTCTTAAGTCCTATTTACGCTCAGCATCAAGTCTCGCGATGTGTTGTCCAGTGTTGCCAACTCCTAAAGACTACTTGGCCCTACAAAGTCCTGAAATTGACCTATTTTTTCTTCATTACCTACGACGACTCAGGAAAAAAATCTCACTATGATAGGCAGTACTGTTTTATGTATATGACTATTTATGGTAACAATGAAAAATGTATGTTTTAGGGTTTTGTGCAAAAATATCATTCTTATACTAAATAAATTATCTTCTGTTCTATAGTAAGTTTGACTCCTACCCACAACTCCTAATTACCCTACGTTTTGTTCAAAATTTCTGAAGTTGCTAAATTTCCATAAAAAAGAAGAAATGAAACTGAATTACTCTCCGGATGGCAACACTGCACGGAATCGAGCTCATGCAACGAGTTGGGCAACACATCGCGACGCCTGATGCCGGGGGTCGTGGCTGAAGAGACACGGGTAGGTAACACGCTTGGGTTTGAAATGGCTAAGAATGCCTAAAGAAATCGATGTGTTGCAGAAATAAGAAAACAAAGGAGAAGAAATATAAGTAGGTACACATTCATAGAGATGAGGGAAGACGCCAACCAACAACGGCAGCACGCTACAAGGTAATACAATCCAGGCGGCAACTGAACTATACATATATTGGGCCTTTGCTCTGTTAAAAAAGGTGAGATGGATTCAAGACTATGAGAAAACTTAAACTCTATAAGGAATAGTTCACCATAAATTTACCGACATAATGGCTGTATTTAGCACGGTAATATCACAACTAGATTCCACTACTCACAGCCTGCACGTTGATTTCAGGTTGCTCATGTGAACACGGCCTGCACGGACAGATCAGCAGTCAATCTTATTTTTTTTTTTTATTCGCCTAAACACACACACACACACACACACACACACACACACACACACACACACACACACACACACACACACACACACATATATGCACCCGTCCTCAAAACCAAATAAACAGGAAAAGAAAGTAGCATCATGGTCTTAATATTCATAAAGTCAGCCTCTCACCCGAACTATTTACTTCACTCGAACAACTCAAGATGCACGTAAAGTCTTGTCTTGAGTCTAAACTTAAACGTGGAAACTGTACCAGGGATAGATGGACCAACTAGTTTTCTCAAGAACAACAATATTCACTCATAGCTTACCCATGTTATAACAATACTCCCTTCACTGAATTTGTTTCGTTTCGTGTGAATCGGGGCCGCGGGAGGGGGGGAGGCATGCAGTTAGTAAGTTCAGAAGAGCAGTCAGCATGGAAATATCGATAAAAGATAGAAAGAGATGCAACATGGCGGCGGAATTTAAGAGGTAGAAGACTGTAAGTAAGAGGAAGGGAGCTGATGATACGAAGAGCCTTACGGCCATAGTGTTAGACTTCCCCATTCCCATCCCATCCCCATCCCTTACCCGTGGCCACAGATCGTAGTGTAAAGCGTCCCCATGTGGTTGGGGTTGCTTTACGCTACCCCGTGAGGGTGCGGATGGGGTGGGAAAAGTGTTGACTCCGCGGGGTAAAGAGCAGGACATCTTCGGCTTTTCCTTCGTATATTTCACGAGTAAATAGTGTTCTATTTGTTATTATAGAAGGACATATATTGAAAAGTATCAGAATATTTGTATGACTGATATTATGTCGCAAACTTCGCTAAAGTTGATATATATTTTTTAGTTTGTAAAGTCTGAGGTGTTTCCATTTGATTGTAAACGTAAAGTTATTCCTGAAAATTCATTTATAATTGTCCCCAAGAATGGCAAAAGACGGCAGATTGATAACTAAATATGGCATTATTATGGGAATACTTAACATATACCATAAAAAAGGGTATTTCTTGGCCACCACCTTGATTTAAGACAAAAATGCCATAAATGACACGACCTGGCAACCCCGGTGTGGCTGTCCAGGTGTGTGACGAGTCATGGATACCAACCTGTCTCATAAATTAACTTACCCGCGTTACTTGTTATTTACTTGTAGATCAAGAACGCTCGTGGTTTGGTTTATGAGATATAATGTATATGAATACAATGTTGTGTAAAAAATGCATTATTTATCTCGTTTTCTGTAATTATTGATTTGAAAGTGCTGCCAACATTATTATGACGTGCGGATTGGTGCCTCATATCTGTCCCGGGGATGGGAAGGTGACTTGTCCATACCCCAGTCCCGCGTATGGGGATGGGGACGGAAAGGGAATGGGGAAGACTAACACTATGGCCGTTAGACTCCACTCTGTCCAAGAGAGCTGTGTGAGTGGAACCCCTCCACACGTGAGATGCATACTCCATGCGTAACGTAAAGGGGCGCAAATGTCTACCCGGCTGGTGACCAAGTAACGATCTCATTCATACCTGGCCAGCCCCGAGGCCTACAGTGACTACAAGGTTAACCATGACTGAGGAGAATACTGGCGATAAAGGAATAGGTATCCTACTCCACACGCGGGTGGCGCGATTCACCATTTTGTATATGCTCGTGCGGGACCTCACCTTTATCTTACCAGGAATAAGTTACCCTACCCATTCCAACAAGTCCATTTAGTATCCACAGGTCTCCGTAATTCACTTTTTCTCCGGGGTAATTACTTCTCTTTAGCAAACGAAAAGTTGAAAAAATGACAAAAGGAATTCTTTAACTTTTTTTCCCATCGATTCTAGCATTATTGCAAACTTTGGTTTTCGATAATTTCTTTGTGGAGTTGAAATCTCTGAAAAGTTACCCGCCGTGTTTCCTTTCCTTCCATCACGGCAGCCACCACGTGACTAATTACCGAACTATCCTGAAGATGACGAGTGTAGCTCGTTTTTCATCCCTTTCCTTGTATTATGACGATTGTATGAGAAGCCACGCTGGGAGAAGGTACAAATTCCTGAGGTACGAGTACTTGCCAGTTAATAAATAATCACTATCATCGATAACTTCAGCGATTACCTAATCATATAAAAAATAATGTTATGAATTATATGAGACGACGAAATGAGAAAATATAGGAAATGCATACAAATCAAAAGAGTGACAACGATACGAGTGAGCCACACAATAGGTATAAATGACAGGGACAGTTAGGCAGACAAAACACCTGTGCTTAGTTAAATTTCATCCTTGTAAAACATTCACTCACCTATTTACTGGGAAGGAGTCCAAACCAGATTCTGCCACAGTCTTGCGCTTGTTCTTTGAGTACTTGGATCCCAAACAAACGCCAAAGGCCGCCACGCTGCTGCCACTACTACGTCCACTCTAGCGGCGCGAGGACTACAGGAAAGGTTAGCGATGATACGGCAGCTCCTTTCAACAAACTCCTAGAGTACCCCCCCCCCCCCTTATCATCATGATATATTTCTCTTATGTTATATATTATGTTATTTTCTATGCATCTATCTGTACATCAGCACACACACACACACACACACACACACACACACACACACACACACACACACACGGATATCCCGATGAACCGTCTCGATACCCACGGGTGAGCAGCGGTATTACTTGAACAACTTTGTCCTCGCCGCATCAACACCCGGGTTTGGTGCAGCCGTCCCACGCACAACCAGAGGTCAAAGGGCACGTCTGGGCTACCTTGGATGGCAACAGCTGTCCATAAGGCCTAGGCGAGCTTATTGGAGGCGAGAGAGACAATTTCGCGTCGCAAAACAATGTATGCTATGTAGTATTATGTCAACACGGACTTGTGTTTGCCTCGTCTGACCGTAGGAAATGTAAGGGTACTGTGAGGTAATTGTAAGGTAAATGTTATGGTAAATGTATAGGGAAGGGCATTGTAAAGAATCACGTGTCCGATAATGCTCGGAGCCTGAGTGCGACATGGGGTTTGGGAGAGGCGGGTGGACTGCTGGGCGAATTCGTTTTATTTTCATATTATTATTCTTGAGCTTATCAGAGGTGCCAGTCACACGGTTTCTAGTTGACAGATCACCTCACTGCCACCTGCTACCTATTATATTCTGTAAGCGGATACGGGTACTACACATTAATAAATCTACATATATTAATTAAGATGAGTGCGAAAACTACATACGATCCTCGAGTCCGGGAGCGGAGGACGGAAAAAAAATAAGGAAGAAAATTGGGAGCAGCGGAAAGGGAGAGTTGAATGTCGTGGAGTGACTTGTACAACTTTTTGGCCACTCCTATGTACTCTACTCGGGAGCAGTAAGTGGCGGGCTTCTTTTTTCATTATTGTTTTATTTTTTTTCACGCCCTTGAACTGTCTCCATATCTGTAAAAAAAATCGCCGGAGCAACACCTGAGTGGGAAGATTTCGTGCCTCATTGCTAACTATTCTTGCGTCAGATGTAATAATTATTCAGTATTTCAATGAGCTCCGAACACCTTTCCCACCATCTCCGAGGAACTATAACATGGGTCGTATTATAAGACACCTCGTCACCCAAGTACGCATATTTTATAAGGGTTTCGTAGCAGGTGTGGGCATTTCCAGTAGTAGTTTTATGACCCTGGTGTTAGTCTGACCCTTCTTCTGTACCATGAACCTGAAGAAACACTTATTAGAACCCGAAGGACCCATCTTTGACCTTTAGAAATAGCTGATGTGAGAAGCGAAAGTGTCTTATGATACCGAGCACAGTCTCCAGCTCGATAACCTCCCGCCACACTCCTCCCCTGGCCGATCTTAGTCACCTTATCATTGCCATCGCTCCATGATGCCACCACCGCTGCCACTGTCATCACCATCATCATCCTTGCCCACATTATCATCGTAGTCGTTACTATCATTATCACCATCAGTACTTGCTCCTTGTTTATCTCCAAATCACCCTCTGTTTTCAGGATTCTCACCTTCCCCTCCCACCCCAATAGATATATATATATATATATATATATATATATATATATATATATATATATATATATATATATATATATATATATATATATATATATATATATATATATATATATATATATATATAGATTAATTTATATTAGATGAATATTTATAGACCTATATATACACCCACTTGACAATTTTGCAATTTTTTATAATTTATCTTCTTGCATGATCATAAGATTATATTTACCTAGTCAGTTAGTTATTTTATATGTGCTGTTGACAAAAATAGTCATAATCTGCCAGGCTACCAGAATGCAGCGGTAATCAACGCCTTTTTCCACATCATTACCAGAATTCCCATCTTATAAATCTGCGCTAACAGGCAGCGAAATCTCAATCCAAACAAAGTTCTCCAGTAGAAAAATGTCAAGAATGACATCTTAATATATATTTTATCAACACCATAAACTTGAACCATATTGGCGAGTCTAGGATCTGTTTGGACACCTGTCTCTGAGCGCCTGAGGCCGTGTAGAGACAAGCATAAGCATCGCGGGGCGTGGGGCAAGGGACGAGAGGAGCAGAGCCACACGAGCTGCCAGGCCCACCAGGCCGGGCGCCGCCACGTTGTAATCGTTTCCATACTGAGCTAATATAATAATTTATACTTTATATTAAAACTAATAAAGGTTATAAATGATCTCTTAAATAAGTTTTCAAATTAGTCTGTGATAGCTATGTGCGTGGGTTATTGTTTTATAGAAAAATTCAAACGAAAACTGCATAACAATCAAGGAGAGAGAGAGAGAGAGAGAGAGAGAGAGTGTTGTCAGCTGTTTAGTTATATACATAACAATTACCACCTCTTGAATCTTGCATTTAACCCTCCGGCGAGTGCTGATGTTGCGTTTAAGTGACACGTGACAGGAGGCCTCGGCCAGCGATCTGCTGACGGCCGTAATTATAACTGTTCGGCAGAGAAATAACAGGTACAGGTGGAGGCACATGCTACAGCTGCGCGTGGCGTCGGTGCTCGTCTCTCTCTCGCTGGCCAAAGAGCACGTGGCGGGTGCTGCCCGGGTACAGGTCCGGTGTCATGTGCGACGCACCACAATTTATAATCTCCACGTTTCCCCAGGTGCCCATTTATTGAACGTACACCTGTGCAGTGCAGAAGACACTTTCCTCTTCCACTCCCTCTAGCATCATCCCCATCTTCCTCTGCCCTTCCATCATCTCCAGCATCCTCCCCTTCCTCTTCCACTCCCTCTAGCATCCTCCCCTTCTTCCTCTTCCCTTTCCTCATCTCCAGCATCCCTCCTCTTCCACTCCCTCTACCATCATCCCCTTCTTCCTCTTCCCTTTCCTCATCTCCAGCATCCTCCCCTTCCTCTTCCACTCCCTCTAGCATCATCCCCTTCTTCCTCTTCCCTTTCCTCATCTCCAGCATCCTCCCCTTCCTCTTCCACTCCCTCTAGCATCATCCCCTTCTTCCTCTTCCCTTTCCTCATCTCCAGCATCCTCCCCTTCCTCTTCCACTCCCTCTGCCATCATCCCCTTCTTCCTCTTCCCTTTCCTCATCTCCAGCATCCTTCCCTTCCTCTTCCACTCCCTCTAGCATCATCCCCTTCTTCCTCTTCCCTTTCCTCATCTCCAGCATCCTCCCCTTCCTCTTCCACTCCCTCTAGCATCATCCCCTTCAGATAACTCGTATATGTTTATGGCCCTTTACAGAGGACTGCGTTTAGAAGGGGTATTTAGGAGGTGACTCAGGCTCTTATGAGGGGATCATGACCCTTGGGTGTAGCAGCAGCCCTATTAACAATAAAAGAATGTATATTTGTAGGAAAATATATATACAAAATACACATAAAATAACTTAAGTGCCGGGGATCTCAAGAACGGCATCATGATTGCTTCTTTTATGGTAAGGGAGACAGACTCAGCTATAAGGGGTTAAGAGGATGATATATGAATGCCTCAACGCGGCGCAGTGACGGGGTATAGATTAGGTGATGTTTCTGGTATATCTTTGTATCTATTTGTTTTTATATCTATGTGTTTTATAGCTTATTTTTGTTTTCTACTGTGCTCTACTATGTTGTTGGTATCTATTTTGCATCTTTGAGCTATCCAGAAACCTTCGTCTCTTCTCAATCTCACTATCTCTTCAGCACAAGTTACTCTCTCTCCCTGCCTTTCCCTCTCTCCCCCTCTCTCTCTCTTTCTCTCCCTCGGC